>NC_090364.1:9743540-9901040 GCF_035084215.1 Heptranchias perlo
ATCTATCTATCCGCCTATCTATCTATCTATCTATCTATCTATCTATCTATCTATCTATCCGCCTATCTCTGCTATATTAATGTGTCTCTCTCTGCCCGTCTATCTGTCCATCCATCTATCTAATACATAGATGGGTATTTTTATTAAATCAGATAAATATAAAATCATTAAAGTTGACGCCTCCACATTGAGCCGATGATGGGAAATTTCCTTTTAGGACCCTGTGGTAAGACAAAACACCCAGTAAGTGTTGCCGTGACAAACATGCACTAAGCGCCTTAAAATAATTCCTTTGTTGTTAAATCGGTTTCTAACAGCTGTAGTACAATTCACAACTTCAGTGCTAAAGGCTGGAAAATTGGTTTAGACTGAAAATGAGCATTTACAAGGAGGAAATCTTGTCTAATAGAATAATGCCAGATCCAGAACGCTCACATCTGCCGCAGCTGCGCTGTTGAAGTGCCACGTGGGGTGAAATGCTGTTTTGCGGCTAAACTGCGGCATTTGCGTAGTGGCTGGCATGGATGGTACTGCCGAGCCACTCTTGGTGATGGCCATTGAAGTTGGCCAACCAGGGTATATTCTGTGTCCTGCTACCCTCAGTGCTTCTCCTAAGTTCTAAATATGCCACCTCACATGCCCTTCCTTCTCGTCCCTGATTGTCATCGCTCCACCATTGGCCTTCAGCTGCCTGGGCCCCAAGCTCTGGAATTCCCTCCCTAAACCTCTCTGCCTCGCTACCTCTCCTCCTTTAAGATGCTCCTTAAAGCCCACTTGTCCTAATCTCTCCTTATGTGGCCTGGTGTCAAATTTTGTTTGATAATGCTCCTGTGAAGCACCTTGGGATGTGTTATTTACGTTGAAGTTGCTATATAAATGCAAATAGTTGTTGTTTGTATTCTTGCTGGTCCTGAAATTACACTGCGGGATACTAGCGAATGAACACTTGATGTGTTTGACTGGAATTCCTCACCCGGATAGCTCTTTTTGGAGGAGGCTGCCCCTTTAAAGCAAAAATGCCGACTCTCCTTTACTTCATCTTTCGCAACATTACTTCCAGGGCTCTGACTGTTAAGGGGGAAGCCCTTCTGCCTCCCTGCAGGGGCCTCTTAAAGGCACAACAGCAGCCCCTATCTGCTTCTGTCCTGGAGATCCCAATCGTCTCCCCTCCTCCCCCTCGCTTTCAAAGTTCCATGCTGGAAACACTGCATAATTATTAAAATGAGAGGATGTTGGAAATCACTGGGAGGCTCCGTGCACTTGCACACTTAAAGGTGCCCACCATAAGCAGGAAATCTCTCTAATGACGAGAAGGACATTACTATCCTTGAGAGGATACAGGGGAATTCCTGATATTAGGAATCTGAGCTATAAGAAAAGCCGAAGAAAATTGGCCTTGGTGGAGAGAAGACCTTGAGGTGAAATTTTCAAGATTAACCGCAACTATATTTACGTTATAAGTTTTATTCGATTAAAATTGCTTGTAATTAAAACAAATTTGTACACCATAACCAAGTAATTTAAAGTAACATTAATTAATCAATTAGTTGATGACCCTTTTTGTGAAAGGGAGGAAATGGCTGCACTTAATGTGCTGCCTCCTGCCTCCTCGCTCAGCTTTGCTTTATTATTCCAGCTTTAGGACAGACAAAGTTCATCCCTCCCGTACTCCAACTCATCCGTGATCACGTTCTGCTTCACGTCAAGCATTTTGAATGTTTTTGCTTCGACTACCTTGCTTGTCAGATTATTCCAAAGTTTTATCGCCCTTCGAATAAAGAAATCTGTTTTCAAACTATTTCTCACTTTAAATTTAAATGTATTTGGCCTTACTCAATTTGAAATAATATTCTGGGTTTATGTCATCTTTAGCGTTTAATATTCTTTACACGTCAATAGGACCTCTCTATAGGGTGGAGCTAAGGTAACCTTTTCTCAAAGTTCATCCCTTTTACACTTGGGATCAGTCTGGCTGCTGACAGTCTCAGTCAAGGCCAGAGAGTGGTTGGGTCCAGTTGATATGCAGAATAAAAATGTATATTGTCAGCTTGGGAGTTCAGCCCATGAGGTGGCAGGTTTCACAGAAGTTCTGCTGCTCTGCCTCTGAGATGTTTAAAGGGACAGTAGCTGGCTGCCCTGATGGCTCAGTTTGCTAAATGCACTACCCAATGTGGGACTGTAAACTATACACACCCACAAAGATCATAGGTTCAATCCCTGGTGTTTGCTGAGCTGGGTGACTTTAGCTCGAAGGGGTCCTGTAAGTAATCTCATCGCCAGAGAAGGAAACAAGACTATTAGTAGGGATTCTGATTGTTCTCGGATAAAGATCAGTTTTGACGTCCCTACTGGTGCACACAATCTCGGAACAGAGGAACAGGAGTAGGCCATTCAGCCCCTCGTGCCTGCTCCGCCATTTGATAAGATCATGGCTGATCTGTGATCTAACTCCATATTCCTGCCTTTGGCCCATATCCCTTAATACCTTTGGTTGCCAAAAAGCTATCTATCTCAGATTTAAATTTAGCAATTGAGCTAGTATCAATTGCTGTTTGCAGAAGAGAGTTCCAAACTTCTACCACCCTTTGTGTGTAGAAATGTTTTCTAATCTCGCTCCTGAAAGGTCTGGCTCTAATTTTTAGACTGTGCCCCCTACTCCTAGAATCCCCAACCAGCGGAAATAGTTTCTCTCTATCCGCCCTATCCGTTCCCCTTAATATCTTATAAACTTCAATCAGATCACCCCTTAACCTTCAAAACTCTAGAGAATACAACCCCAATTTGTGTAATCTCTCCTCGTAACTTAACCCTTGAAGTCCGGATATCACTCCAGTAAACCTACGCTGCACTCCCTCCAAGGCCAATATGTCCTTCCGAAGGTGCGGTGCCCAGAACTGCTCACAGTACTCCAGGTGAGGTCTAACCAGGGTTTTGTATAGCTAGGCTCACCTATAGGAATAAAAAGAAAGACTTACATTTACACAGAGCCTTTCACGACATCCCAAATTGCTTTAAAGCTAATTAAGTACTTTCTTGAAGTGTAGTCACTGTTGTAATGTAGGAAACGTGGCAGCCAATTTGCACACAGCAAGCTCCCACAAACAGCAGTGTGATGATAACCAGATAATCTGTTTTAGTGACATTGGTTGAGGGATAAATATTGTCCGGGACACTGGGGAGAAACTCCTTCTTCAAAATAGTGCCATTGGATCTTTTACGTTCCCCTGAGAGGGCAGACGGGGCCTCGGTTTAACGTTTCATCCAAAAGGCAGCACCTCTGACAGTGCAGCACCACCTCAGTACTGCACTGGAGTTTCAGCCTGGATTTTGTGCTCAAATCTCTGGAGTGGGACTTGAATCCACAACCATCAGACTCAGAGTGCTACCAACTGAGCCACGGCTGACACCAATGGTCAAGCAAGATCCCGGAGAGCTGCTGGCATTCATGGACTCGTAACCCGTAATGAGGCAATGCCTACTGAAAAGAAGGAGGAAAACTCGGGGGTGGGGGGGGAGGGCAAGAGGTAGCAGCTGTTTATCCTTCGTACTCCCACTATAGACAACAGGTCTGTAACAAAATTAATTCCTTTAGTGATCCCCCATTGTCACCAGTGTATGCACTAATGACCAAGAGACTTAAAGCAAAGATTAGAAGACGTGACCACTGCCTCCTTTCTTGGTGCCATTCTGTGGTGTCATGGTGTGCTCACACCAGTTAATTAACATTTCTTACATTTTCTCACAGATAATTCACAATATAGGTTCAGATGCAGGAGGCCCTTCAGCCCATTCAAAGTCATCCTACAATCCTACCGACCCATATTAAGCCCCGCACCAAATCCCGTTACGCGGCCGTTGCCTGTAAGGTTCCGTCTCCCAAATATCTGAATTCGTAGTCTTTGGGGTAGAAATTGGTATGCATTGTGCCCATATTTTGGGTGTAAAACAGGCATAAAGCATACTAATTTAGCAGTGGGACAGCCTACACCCAATCTGCGCAGGCACCAGTCCCCATTGCCATATATGTGGCCTTTGCCTAAAACAGGCATGAGGCCCCTTGAATAGGAAGAAGAGGGGCCAAACTCTTGTTAAAGGACCCCTTTTGACAAATTTGTCCTGGACGAGAGGGGCAGGCATCGGGCCTACCCCACTCAGGTTTCCTCAGCGGCCTCCATGGCCGCCAACCAAAGCAAAGTGTTCGAATTAATTTAGGGAACACCTTCCTGTGGAGCCAGAAATTAAGGTCTCCCGTCGGTCTGTGTACGCTCTCAGAATGAAGTCACAGTGCCTCACGAGAACACATAAGAAAGCCAGATATAAGTGTGGTGCAAATATAATAAATTCATAAACTAATATACAGGGAATCGTAAATTACTGCTGCATCTAACAACACATCCCTGTACATCAATAAAACATAATGCACAGGTGAGAAATCAACCTTTTCAGGCTACATTCAAAACACACCAAAAAGCTCATGTTTGAGGCCACAGTGTTCAGATGGACTGAACTTTCTACGTTTATACTCAGTTGGCGGTTGTCTGTTTCCATTGCGGATACCTCCCCGTGAGACTCTCCAACTGAAGTCTTACCCTTCACATTGAGTTGAATCTCCTTATCTTTCTGGTACGGTGCTCAAACTACAGTTTCATTGTCAGACCAGTTTGACTGTTCGCAGTTTCTCCAGTACAATGATTGAGATCTACGTCCTTAACCCCTGCCCTCCCTCAGGGGGTAGTTAGGAGTCAACCACGTTGGTGTGGGACTGGAGCTGGGTAAGGATGGCAGGTTTCCATCCCTAAGGGACATCAGTGAACCTAGTCACCAGGGGTCACAGTCTCAGGATACGGGGTATGCCATTTAGAACTGAGATGAGGAGAAATTTCTTCACTCAGAGGGTGGTGAACCTGTGGAATTCTCTACCACAGAAGGCAGTGGAGGCCAAGTCATTAAATATATTCAAGAAGGAGATAGATATATTTCTTAATGCTAAAGGGATCAAGGGATATGGGGAAAAAGCAGGAACAGGGTACTGAGTTAGACGATCAGCCGTGATCATTTTGAATGGCGGAGCAGGCCCGAAGGGCCGAATGGCCTACTCTTGCTCCTATTTTCTATGTTTCTATGTTTTGAGTTGTGTTTTCATGACAATCCGAAAGCTTCATGGTTATTTTTACTGAAAGCAGCTTTTTTTTCCAGATTTTTGCTAAAACTGAATTCAAAGTCTCAAACTGACATTCTCTAGGTTATTAATCCAGACCTCTGGATTACTAGACCAGAAACGTGACCACAACACTATCGTAACCCTGTTACATCCCTACCAGAAACAGCAGTGGAAGCAGAATCTATGATAGCTTTTAAAAGGGAGTTGGATAAGCATTTGAAAAAGGAAAATTTAAAAGGGCATTGGGGAAAAGGCAATGAAATGGAGGGAAAGGCGAAAAGTACTTGGAGATGCACTTGAAATGCCACAACTTACAAGGATACGGATCAAGATCTGGAAAGTGGGATTAGGCTGGATAGCTCTTTTTTTGGCTGGCACAGACACAATGGGCCGAATGGCCTCCTTCTGTGCTGTAAATATCTATGAAATGGATAGCTCGATCTGAGAGCTGGCACGGGTGCGATGGGCTGAAGAACCTCCTTTTATGCTATAAGATTCTCTAATTCCATGTTAAGGCATTATGTGAATGCTGATAACAGCCCGAGGAACATAAAAGATAGAAAAAAAATTAACATCAGAATCAAAGCTGCATCATATCTTAGCTCCAACTCACCCAGAACTCTGCTGCTTATATCCTATCTCATACAGAATCCTATATATCCATTACCCATTGCCAGTCTCCATTGGGTCCCTGTCCCCAGTGCGTCGATCATGAAATCCTCATCTTCAGATCTCTCCATGGCCACGTTCTTTGGCAATCCTCTCCACCCGAGTCCCAAACCCCACCCTCTGCTCTTCCAACTCTATTGAGCTTTATCCAGCCTCCCTCCGCTCCATCACCGATAGTAGAGCTTTCAGCTGCCAAACACTGGAATTCACTAACTCCTTCTGCCTCACTACCTCTTACTATCTCTCTTCCCATTCTCAAAAGTCCCTTCAAAACATACCTTCATGGTCACGTTCCATAGCCTCCCCAATCTTGTTCAATCCCTTTGCTAAGTACCTTTGAACGTTTCCCTGCCTGAAAGGTGCTGCATAATAACAGCCTGCTGTTGCTGAACATGGTATCAGGGAGAAGTAAATGAGGTGGGTGGGTGAGGTGTTGGCGAACTCTGTAGGACCTTCACCAGAAGTATCTGCAAGTGCCGTGTAATGGAACCTGATATATAGCATAGCCCAAGAAAGTGTGCAAACCCTACTGAATTCAATAGCAATCTTAAAAAAAAACATTGACAATGGAGATTGACAACTCATTCAATAGCATCAGAATTACTTTCAAATACTCTTCGCATAGCTGCCTAACCAGGATCAGTACTTTTTGTTATATAGAACAGTAACTTTTTGGGGGTGATTTTAAACCCCAAGAACTGGTGGGTCGGGGGCGGGTGGGAGTTGAAAATAGTTTTTTTGGATCACAACTGCGAAATTTTCCGACTTTGCATTCCCAGTGGGAAGCCTGTACTTTTCCGACGTTAAACCCCGAAATAAAGCCGGGCTGCGGTCGCGACCCAAGAAACAACTATTTGCAACTCCCGCCCGCCCCCAACCCACCCGTTCTTGGGGTTTAAAATCACCCCCTTTTGGGTCTAACTCACTTCTTATATTTTACCTTCGCACCATCCTTTTTAAAGTCATTTCTCTCCCTGCCTTATATAGGGCAAGTAACCTGGCATGAGATAGCGTGACACACCCCGACTGATGCCCTCACCAACCCCGGCCATGTATGGACCCCACCCTGCCTGAGATCAGGTAACTCGGCACTGACTGTCCGAGATCAGTTCCACACTGAAGTGGTCAACGCACCAACTGATTCATAGAGGAAGCTCCTAGATTTGTAGATTGTTGAGCTATAGCTCAGTGGGTAGTGCTCTTGCCTCGTACTCAAGAAGGTTACGGGTTCAAGGCCCACTCTAGATACTTGAGTGTCTAGTTGCTACTTCAGTTTGGTACCTAGAGAGTACTACACTGTCAAAAATGCCTTCTTTTGGATGAGACGTTAAACTGAGGCCCCATCTGCCTATTTATGGTGGATGTAAAAGATCCCACGGTTCTATTTTGATGCAGAACAGGGGAGTTCTCCCCTGACGTCCCTCAACCAACATCACTAAAACACAGATTATCTGGTCATTATCACATTGCTGTTTGTGGGACCATGCTGTGTGCAAATTGGCTGCCGCGTTTCCCACTTTACCACAGTGACTACACTTCAAAAGTACTTAATTGGTTGTAAAACGTTTTGGGATGTCCTGAGGTCGTGAAGGATTCTGTAAAAATGCAAGTCTTTCTTTCTTTACATTCCCAACAGCAGAAAGTTAACTGTCGCTCTAACAGTATTGTAAAAGCGACAACATGTGGTTATCATAAAAACCGATAGACCATTAGAATAATGAATCTGTAATATTTGAGAGTCCATGTTATGGGCCCACAGCCAATTTCATGGCATCAGATGGCGTTGTGCACAAACAATATTAATTTCTAATGAACACTGGGTTATCCAATACTGATAAATGCCTTGCTATTATATTTAGTTCCACTGTTGAACATTTATCTCCTCATCCTAAATCCCGAGAAAATTCTCATTTAGGTTTATTCTGAAAAATGAACATGTCATCAAGGAGCAAGTAAATATTCTATGGATCTGCCGTGTTGCACCTGTGTGCTCAAATCAATGCAAAAATGATGACACTTCATTTGAGATGTTTGATAAATCACCAAGAAAACTCAACAGGATCCCTAAGCTTGCTACTGGGAAAGACAAGATACTGTGATGTATCATGTGCCGTCCTGCGTCATCAGGAACCACATCACTGTGATCGCATTCCCTCACTAGGGCTGCTACCTGTTTGCAGAGTCCACGACCAGAATAGCAACAGCAAGAACTTGCTCTTATGCAGGGACGTTAACATTGTAAAGAGGTCCCAAGGGGATCAGAGGAGGAGTTGGGAGAAGAGTTAAGGAGTGACAGGTGAGTTAGACCAGGATGTGGGCGGCAGGCTGCTGAAGCATGAAGAGTGGACGGGGGTCTGGGCTCTGGACGGGGGTCTGGGCTCTGGACGGGGGTCTGGGCTCTGGATGGGGTTCTCAACTCTGGACGTGTGCGGATCTTACAAATGTAGCAACACTGTGGACCCTTTGCTGCTCTTTAGAGGTGGAACAAAGTTCGTTTCTAGACAACAGCATGAATTTTTTTTAATTCATTCATGGGATGTGGGCGTCGCTGGCGAGGCCGGCATTTATTGCCCATCCTTAATGCCCTTGAGAAGGTGGTGGTGAGCCGCCTTCTTGAACCGCTGCAGGTCCGTGTGGTGAAGGTTCTCCCACAGTGCTGTTAGGAAGGGAGTTCCAGGATTTTGACCCAGTGACAATGAAGGAACGGCGATATATTTCCAAGTCGGGATGGTGTGTGACTTGGAGGGGAACGTGCAGGTGATGTTGTTCCCATGTGCCTGCTGCCCTTGTCCTTCTAGGTGGTAGAGGTCACGGGTTTGGGAGGTGCTGTCGAAGAAGCCTTGGCGAGTTGCTGCAGTGCATCCTGTGGATGGTACACACTGCAGCCACAGTGCGCCGGTGGTGAAGGGAGTGAGTGTTTTGGGTGGTGGATGGGGTGCCAATCAAGAGGGCTGCTTTGTCCTGTTAACTGAAAACACAATCAAAAAACAGATTTTTGGTGTCAGGTTTTCTGTTATCAAAGTCACTTGGGGTGGGAAGTGGCCTCCCAAAATCAGACTGTCTGGTTCAAAACTTGACAGGTGTCCCAGAACACGCCCAAGCCCTGATTTTGAACCCCTGCGCAGGGGTTAAAATCCTTTCATGTGCAAAATAGAGGGCCTATTGCCTGTTTTGGGTGCCCTTTGCAAATTTGGGACCTTGAAAGGGCTGGCTGCAGTCAAGGAAAACGTGCGGCCTAACCAGAGTTCCTTAAAGGGCCCATTGGAGGCCACCGCCAAAAAGGTATGTTTTTAAAAAATAAATGACTGATTGTCGAGCAGGGAGGAGCAGGAGTGCAGTGCCGAAGATTGTTACTGATCCTTGCTCAGCCGCAGCCAGATTGCTCCCACCCTCCATGCAATCTCTCGGTCAGCTCCCTCCCTCCCAATCTCTTGCGTCCCTCTCACTGTCGCCTCCCCTCTCCCTCCCGATTGCTTCCTCCCCGCCCCTCTCCTGAGAGCCGCTGCCGGTGATGCAACGGCCTGAAATTGAAACCCTCTTCATCGGCGAGCTGGCTGGGGACACTCTCGTGTATATGAGGCCTGGAGGCCAATATCCGGTGTGTTTCGGGCCGGGCCTAAACCGTCCCGGCGCAGACCCTGCATCCAGTCCCTGTCGTCAGGCCATCACAACCCACAATCTGGGCCAGGGAATCAGCAGATAGCGAAGGAGGAGAGGAGGGAGCCTTTGACGGAATAATCAGACGTGGATTCTGGGTGGAATGAGCTTGATGGGCCGAATGGTCTTTTTCTCATTCTGAGCTTTCTTCCCCTCTCATGAACTGTTGGCATTTTCTCCTCCTCATTCCAGTTTGGGGTATTCGTAAGTTTTTTCTCTGTGCCTTTGCTTTCAAAAGTTGTGTTTGAAACTCCTTTGGTTACAAAAGTCACAAAATGCAGAGTGAAAATTAAAACGATGATTATTTTGATTAGTCATCAATTAGAATTAATTGGGATTAAAATAAGTGTGATTTGTAATTAAAAGGTAATTAGTTGCAACTGATGAAATATTGACTGTGACACGTCTGCTTCAGTATTAAGAGAAAAATAATTAATGGTTGAGTCAAATTTTTTCTTCCTTCAAAAGATAGCTCGCCAAATTGGTTTCAGAGGGAATTCTTATTTAAAACTTTTGTTTCGAGTGAGGACTTGATACTTTAATGTTCTTTCATTTGTCCAGCTGTCTGCAATTGTGTTTCCAACTGATCTGTCTCTCTCTCTCTGTCTCTCTCTCTTTCTTCCCCTCTCTCTCATCTTTCCCTCTTCCATTTCTGAGACGCTGACTGTCACGGTTCCACGGCAGTGTTTCCAGCCCCTGACCCTGGCCACCATTCTTCTCGTGTGAGCCTAGATCGTGAGTGTCAGTAGGCTATTCGACCTTGAGGAGCATCCTGTCTTCACCCAATGCCCACTTTCCATTAACGTTATAGCTATCGTCCCAGTGGAGATCAACTAACTCAGAACACACCAAGGATGGGCTTTCCCTGGTCTCTGTGTTTTAGTACTAGCCCTTAGGTGGTGCATTTAGCTACTCGGCCATGGGGAGAGCCTAAATTTTGTTTAATACCACTTTATTATTTTCTCTTTCACTTAGACTTTCAGCAACAACAGCAACTGGCATTTATGTAGCGCCTTTAATGTAGTAAAATGTCCCAGGAACGATTATCAAACAAAATTTGACACTGAGCCACATAAGGAGATATTAGGACAGGCGACCAAAACCTTGGTCAAAGAGGTAGGTTTTAAGGAGAGCCTTAAAGGAGGAGAGAGAGGCGGAGAGGCTTAGGGAGGGAATTCCAGAGCATAGGGCCGAGGCAACTGAAGGCACGGCCGCCAATGGTGGAGCGATTAAAATCGGGGATGCGCAAGAGGCAAGAATTGGGGGAACGCAGAGATCATTGCCAGAAACCACCTTTAGCCAAGATGGTGGACAGATAGGCCACTCTTGGGCCTCTGCCACTGCTGTTGCACAGTCAGCTACTGGGAGGTGTGTGAAAGCACCCCAGAGTGTCCGTGCTTCTGATTTGTTCCCCCCTTTGTTAGTAAAGAAGTGCCTCGACTCGCCTCTGTATCCTCCCACTGAGATTGTCATTTCACCATGTAGTGAATCATAGAATGATTCAGCCCAGATGGAGGCCATTCGGCCCATCGTGCCTGCGCCGGCTCTTTGGTAGAGCTATCCAATTGATCCAATCACGAGTGCAGACCCACCTAGAGCTAGATCCCTG
The DNA here is from genome assembly GCF_035084215.1 of Heptranchias perlo. Classification (NCBI taxonomy): domain Eukaryota; kingdom Metazoa; phylum Chordata; class Chondrichthyes; order Hexanchiformes; family Hexanchidae; genus Heptranchias; species Heptranchias perlo. The sequence goes on from NC_090364.1 coordinate 9,754,637, forward strand.
ACGGCCTTTTCCACCACGCTGGAAATGAAGACATCTGGTGGGGTAATATTACCCAGGGTTGTAATCTAGCGAAGGGGCTCAATGAATGGCGGAGATCCAGGAGAAGCCGAGGTACCTGTGCTTGATGGGCATGGCCGCTTTATGACTGGTACTTTTACACTGAGGAGGAATTCTTCACCATGTTCTGTTTGCACCTCAGTTAATCACAAGTCTTTGAGATGAAATCAGATTGCGCCAACGCACACTCTTTAACCCGGAAAAGTGCGAGGTGATGCACTTTGGAGGGACTAACAAGGCAAGGGAATACACAATGAATGGGAGGACCCTAGGCAAGACAGAGGGTCAGAGGGATCTTGGTGTGCAAGTTCACAGATCCCTGAAGGCGGCGGAACAGGTAGATAAGGTGGTAAAGAAGGCATATGGGATACTTGCCTTTATTAGCCGAGGCATAGAATATAAGAGCAAGGAGGTTATGATGGAGCTGTATAAAACACTGGTTAGGCCACAGCTGGAGTACTGTGTGCAGTTCTGGTCGCCACACTACAGGAAGGATGTGATCGCTTTGGAGAGGGTGCAGAGGAGATTCACCAGGATGTTACCAGGGCTGGAGCGCTTCAGCTATGAAGAGAGACTGGGAAGATTGGGTTTGTTTTCCTTGGAGCAGAGGAGGCTGAGGGGGGACATGATTGAGGTGTACAAAATTATGAGGGGCACAGATAGGATGGATACTAAGGAGCTTTTTCCCTTCGTTGAGGGTTCTATAACAAGGGGACATAGATTCAAGGTAAAAGGCGGGAGGTTTAGAGGGGATTTGAGAAAGAACTTTTTCACCCAGAGGGTGGTTGGAGTCTGGAACTCACTGTCTGAAAGGGTTGTGGAGGCAGGAACCCTCACAACATTCAAGAAGCATTTGGATGAGCACTTGAAATGCCATAGCATACAAGGCTACGGACCAAATGCTGGAATATGGGATTAGAGTAGACAGGGCTGATGGCCGGCGCGGACACGATGGGCCGAAGGGCCTCTATCCGTGCTGTATAACTCTATGACTCTATGACTCTATGACTCTATGTCACTTCGACACAGAACCATATCGATGTTGGATCTGCACTAGGTGTTAGGCGGTTCTTCTTTTCCCAGAGGGTGGTGAGCTTCTGGAATGCTTTGCCGCCTGGTGTGGGGGGTGCCGACTCTCTGCCTTCAAGAGGGTGCTGGGCCAGTTCTCGACTGGGGCAGAGATTGCATCATATAGAAGGTAAGTGGATTAACAGTTAACGTATGCATGGTCCATGTGATCTCCTGGACTGGTTTTGATCGCCTGAGGGGGTCGGAGAAGAAAGCTCAAGAGCTTTTTTCCCTTTATTGGCCCTGGGTATTTTTCTTGGTTCTTTTTTGCCTCTCCCAGGAGATTACATGGCTGCTGGTGGGTTAGGAAATGTCCAGCCCGGATGCTCCAGGCATCGTGAGTGTGTGGCTTGATGGACCAGCTGGTCTTCATTTTCATATGTTTCATACAGCACAGAAGGAAGCCTTTCGGCCCATCGTGCCAGTGTCGGCTCTTTGATATTGCTATCCAATTAGTCCCACTCCCCTGGTCTTTCCCCATAGCCCTGCAAATTTTGCTTTTGCAAGCATATATTCAATTTGCTTTCGAAAGTTACGAAAGTACAGACAGGGTCCCTCACCTCTGAGATGTGGGTTCAAATCCAGCCCTTCCTGATGGAAAGACTTGCATTTATATCGTGCTTTTCATGACCTCAGGATGTGCCAAAGCACTCTACAGCCAATGAAGTACATTTTTTGCAGCGTAGTCACTGTTGTAATGTAGGAAACGCGGCAGCCAATTTGCGCACAGCAAGCTCCAACAAACAGCAATGTGTTTTAGTGGTGTTGGTTGAGGGATAAATATTGGCCAGGACATCAGGGAGAACTCCCCTGCTCATCTTCAAAACAGTGCCATGGGATCTTTTACATCCATCTGAGAAGGTGGACAGGGCCTCAGTTTTAGAGTCTCATCCGAATGACGGCACCTGCGGCAGTGCAGCACTGGAGTATCAGCCTGGATTTTGTGCTCGAGTCCCTTAAACCCACAACCTTCTGACTCAGAGGCGAGAGCGTTACCCACAGCTATCACGGACTGATCGATTTTCCTGTCCTGCTGGGCTTTAAAGGGCGCTATGTGAAATGATTTTGGCCACTCTCAATCCAGTTCCGAGTGGGAATTGGCAGCCTCACTCAGAGCCTACCGGATGGGAAGTGCAAAAATGTCACACTGGTGTTTGTCTGAGGTTGGGGCAGGTTGGAGAGATCAAACTGTACTGCATCTGACTTGGGAGCGTGTGAGTCTGACGTGGGATGCCTGAAATAGAGAACATTTCAATCTCTTTCACCTAGGTAAGCACAAAAAAAAAAGCAATTGTAAAGTACAGACAAAATTAGAATCAATGATTGGGAGATGTGCAGACAATTTGTCATCATTGAGAAAAGTCTTCCCAGTATAAACTACAAACTGCTGTTTGAGACATCTATTTTCCTTCAGTATTCAGCTCCTCTTGCTTTTAACCCAAGGATTAAGCAAGTGTGACAGTTAAATAAAACGCTCCTGACTAATTGCAGAGAGGAAAAGCTGTCTTGTGTGTAGCACAAAGCACAGGGAATAATTGCCTAATTATAATTTTTTTTCCCTCGAAAAGCTTGACAAGTCAGGGCTGCAGATAACGTGCTCTCCTGCAACAGCCTTCCTTCCTCAGTCTGGCACCTGGAGTAGGCCGCACGCAGACCCTACGGGCAATGCCGGGGCCTTGGTTACTGTGAGACTGGCAAAATCACCAGCAATGCAAAAAAAGCACTGGGAACGTTTACCAGGCAATATTTATGAAACAATGGGGTAGATTTTTCAACTTGTTGCTTGGATTAAAACTGGCCTTGAGGATCGGCTGCCTGTTATCGAAACTGTGTTTCCATTGAACTCAATAGAGATTAAAATCGGGCGGTTTCTAAGATGATGGCCGACCCGCAAGGCTTGTTTTCCCTTCGGACGGCAAGTTAAAAATCTGCTCCTATATTTAAAGTCCATAAAGATGAAGAGGGGTGGGAGAAGGCATAGACCTGCTGGGCCGAAAGGCCTGTCTTTACACATTCTGTGTAATGTTTCTATTGATAATTAAATCCGTTTTTAATATAGACAAATGCTCACTTAATCACTGTACAAAAGGGTGCATTTTCCTGCTTAGACACGCATTCAGTGTCTTGCGCAGTGACAGGCCAGAGCGAATCCCGAGACGTTCAGATTTTATTGCTCAATCAATGCGTGAGGTAGTTGCTCAGTTAATAAACCAAAGACAACAGGTCCCAGTTGTTGTTGTTACCATGGAATCTCGATTATCTGCTACAATGTAAGGGATCCCCTCCAGTGGACAATGATGGAAGTTGGTAGAGAATCAAGAGCCCCCCCCCCAGACTTTGGTCTTACACATAGCAATACTCTATATATAGGATTGAAGACAAGCACAATACAAATAACATGAGCTGCATTGACTTTCCTTCCAGCTGTGAGGCTGATTTATGTCAGACAGGAGGAGATTGGTGTTAGTGGCTGTTCAGTGAGCCCATGTTCCATGCTAGGGTTTGTACTTTTGCCGCTTAATCAGGGTAATGATACTTTATGGGCATTTAGAGGTGTTCTTTTATTTCAGTAAAATTTCGGGGTAGTGCGGACCAGTAATTGGTGGGATTGAGCAAAGTGCGATCCCATCAGAACAAGCGCCCTCTTCCCCACCGTAATTAGGGCACCATTAATAGTCCAAGTCTTTGGAAGGAACTGCCTTGATGAACCAAATGGCTGTTTTGAGGACAGGTTGCCTGTGTTCTCTTGAGTATAGGAGGTAGAGGAGGTAATCTGATCGGGGTGTTTAAAATGTGAAAAGGAATTGATCGGGTAGACATGGAGAAACTATTTCCTCTGGTGGGGGAATCCAGAACAAGGGGACAACAAAACTTAAAATTAGAGCTAGGCCATTCAGAAGCCAATGACATCAAACCAATGTAACAATCTCATGGTGCAGTGCATTTGATCTGAACTGCTCCCAATCACAGTGTTTGAAACACTGCACCTCTGGGTGTATAATGAAAACAGTTTCAGCATGGGAAGGGATTGAAATATGGCTATGTCCTGCAGCCTCGTCACAGTAATTAATTAGTTTCAGATTACTTTACAAGATGATTACAGTCGCAGGTAATAATATTTTGTGAATTTGTCAAAGTGACATATGCTTTAAATGTCAGGTTGACGCCTCCATATACATTATCTGAAACATAACTGAGAGTTGCTTTGAGTGATGACAGCATTACTGTGTATACTGAACAATGATGGCCCAGATTTTCCTGTGAGCAGAGAATGAACAGTACTCGATGTTTGTTAGACTGGCACTTGCCCTTAGACTTTTTGTCGGCTTTTGCAGGGCAAGTTCCTCACATCGGGCGCGCAATCCAACACGGCCCCCTCTCCCGGGCACCTGTGTGAACAGGACAAGCATCTGTGTTATCCCCTTAACCGATCAGATTGAAGCATGTTAATAAGCCACGCAGGAAGTGTAAGTTAGAACAGTTAATTCAATGTCAAATCAGGTACAGAAAGCGAAATAAAGAGAGGGTGAGAAATATTGAATTAAGAGACAGAGGCAGAAAGAAAATGTAAAAGAATAAAAAAATATTAAATATTAACATTTAAAAAAAATATCCAACAACAATAAAAATCTGAAGGAATGAGACTCCACACTTGTAAAAGTTCACTTTCAATACCAGAGACGTTGATTGGCAGCCATTAAGACTTACCACGCCGTTAGACTTGAAATGACTTGACGTACCTTTTTTTTGGTGAGATTCGTTTGTATCCATCAGGTCAGTGCAGGAAATTCGCGCCGTTCCCTTCAATTGAACGGTGAGTCAGCCAGCGAGATGTGGTTCTCCCGCAGCTTACGGAGGAGGCTCACATCTGGTACAGCAATTTCCGGATTTCCGCGTTTAACTGCGCGTGTGCAGTCGCTGGAAATTGCTCTACCATTTGCACAGAAATAACGGTGAGCCCTGTTCGCCTCGCCGTTATTTTCACAGGAAAATCTGGCCCAATATATGTTATTACCTCTTAACCAGGAAAGGGAGAACTGAGTAGTGTTTACCCTTGCGTATAACAGCTGTCCTTACCGAGTCCTGACCATATTATTACATTAGACATCACTGAAATAATGTTTTGCCAGTGTTGCCATTTCCTGTTAGTTCCCCACACAATTATAACTTTATGGAAAGGGACTTATTCAGTTCTGTGTCCGATTTTGCCCTGGAAGTAAATGCCTTTGTGATCTTCGCCTCTGATATATGATATTTGTAGCAAATTCCTGACTCCCCAAAGCCTTTCCACCATCTACAAGGCACAAGTCAGGTGTGTGATGGAATACTCTCCACTTGCCTGGATGAGTGCAGCTCCAACAACACTCAAGAAGCTCGACACCATCCAGGACAAAGCAACCCGCTTAATTGGCACCCCATCCACCACCATAAACATTCACTCCCTTCACCACCGGCGCACTGTGGCTGCAGTGTGTACCATCCACAGGATGCACTGCAGCAACTCGCCAAGGCTTCTTCGACAGCACCTCCCAAACCCGCGACATCTACCACCTAGAAAGACAAGAGCAGCAGGCACATGGGAACAACACCACCTGCACGTTCCCCTCCAAGTCACACACTATCCCGACTTGGAAATATATCGCCGTTCCTTCATCGTGCTGGGTCAAAATCCTGGAACTCCCTTCCTAACAGCATTGTGGGAGAACTTTCACCACACGGACTGCAGCGGTTCAAGAAGGCGGCTCACCACCACCTTCTCAAGGTCAATTAGGGATGGGCAATAAATGCTGGCCTCGCCTGGGATGCCCACATCCCATGAATGAATAAAAAAAAATTAAGGACTTGGTAAAATAAAGAAGCTTGCATTTATATAATACCTTTCATGATCTCAGGACACCCCAAAGCAGCCAATTTGCGCACAGCGAGGTCTCTTAAACAGCAATGAGATAAATGAGCAGATAATCTATTGCACTAATGTTGGTTGAGGGATAAATATTGGCCAGGACACCGGGAGAATTCCCCTGCTCTTCCTCAAACAGTGCCATGGGATCTTTTACATCCACTTGAAAGGGCAGTTAGAGCCTTAGTTTAACATCTAATCTTAAAGACCGCACCACTGAGCCAAGGATGATACCTGCTATGTTTCAATTCAGTTTTATATGCTTCAGTTCAAATATATTATGCATGCTGCTCATCGTATTATCTTTCTGAGCACTTCCTGGGGTGACTACCTGACGACATCCTTCACCAAACAGGGAACTTTTACTAAACATCAAATCCATTCATGAAAATAAGATGATGCTCTTCTCACAGGGTCTTATGATGAACAATTTTGGGACCGTCTCAACTCAGTTCCGAGTGGACATGGATCTAAAACACCAAACACATCACCTAATTTAGCACCACTTGGCACCAAATGGGCAATCAGCCTGAAAGGGCGGTGGAAGCAGGTACAATATTAACTTTCAAAAGGGAATGGGATAAATACTTGAAAAGGACAAAGAGAAAAGAGGAGGGGGGAAGTGGGACTAATTGGATAGCTCTTTCAAAGAGCACCTCCTTCCGTGGTGTATGATTCTATGATCTCACTCAGACGCATCACAGGGTGGGCTATGTCTTATTTCAATTGTACTGTCACAGGGGTGAATTTCAACTTTAGCGGGGGCACAAAATGAATGGTAGTGGATCAGCCGCCTATCACAGACCCCGCTCGATGTTCCTTGCCATTGAAAATCCACTCCTTCCCGTTTTTTGCGCTCCTCTGAAGATGAATTTCAGCCCCATGCCGATTAACTCTTCCGAGACGACTTTCCACATTCCTTTTAAACACAGAAACCAAGGTGAAAGGTCAAGGACACCGTCATGGTTAAAAAGAATAAGGGAGAAGATGAGATAAATCGAGTAGCTGACTTCGAGGATTGTAAAATGGACTGTGGAGTTGAGGAAGGGGAGGAGTTCCTCAGTCTGGAGGCCCTGGCGAAGAATGAGTTAGAGTAGGGAACAATGTGATGAGTTTTGATTTCAACATGGGGAGTATGCAGAGAGGAGGACGAGTGTTTAGGAGGACATATTTGATGCTTAGGAGGAACGAGAGAGGAGCGTTTGGAGCAACAATTGAAACAGAACAAATTAACCAAAGGAAAATAAAAGACATTGAAGAAAAGTAAATCAAAATGTTTTTTTGTTTGTACTCTACTGGAGGATTGTGAATCAGCAGGTCAGATCCTTGATGCTGAACAGGCAGAATCCATGACTATTTAATCACAGCCTCAATCACACACTGAGCCACTGCCTTGTCATCATCAGCTCGCAAAAAAAAACCAGTGCAGCTGGGGCTCAAACAGCTAACTCTTAGAACTAACACGTTGAAAGGGATGACTGATTAACATCACATCATTTTAAGAGTATCTCATAATGATATCCTCAGCCCAGCCCACAGTATCCTCGACTGAGGTTAAATATTCAATACTCAATTGGATTTTTAAAAAAATTACACATTTTGGGTCTTTTTTTATATATACATCAAGACGAATAGAACAACAGAAGTACAGAAATCTTTGAAGGTGGCAGGACAAACAGATGAGGCTGTTAAAAAAGCATACAGGATCCTTGGCTTATAAATAGAGGCATTGAGTACAAATAAATACCTTTTAAATGTTTCTGATCCAGGATCAGACAACATGTAAGGTACATCCTGCAAACGCTATCCCTCAAAACGCAAAAGCAAAGCCCATCATGGGAAACTCCAACTGTTTCACCCATTTCTCCCACCTTGAAGGGACTGTAGCATAGGAACATAGGACATAGCAAATAGGAGCAGGAGTAGGTCAATCGGCCCCTCAAGCCTGCTCCGCCATTCAATAAGATCATGGCTGATCTGATCCTAACCTCAAATCTAAATTCATGTCCAATTTCCTGCCCGCTCCCCGTAACCCCTAATTCCCTTTACTTCTAGGAAACTGTCTATTTCTGTTTTAAATTTATTTAATGATGTAGTTTCCACAGCTTCCTGGGGCAGCAAATTCCACAGACCTACTACCCTCTGAGTGAAGAAGTTTCTCCTCATCTCAGTTTTGAAAGAGCAGCCCCTTATTCTAAGATTATGCCCCCTAGTTCTAGTTTCACCCATCCTTGGGAACATCCTTACCGCATCCACCCGATCAAGCCCCTTCACAATCTTATATGTTTCAATAAGATCGCCTCTCATTCTTCTGAACTCCAATGAGTAGAGTCCCAATCTACTCAACCTCTCCTCATATGTCCACCCCCTCATCCCCGGGATGAACCGAGTGAACCTTCTTTGTACTGCCTCGAGAGCAAGTATGTCTTTTCTTAAGTATGGAGACCAAAACTGTATGCAGTATTCCAGGTGCGGTCTCACCAATACCTTATATAACTGCAGCAATACCTCCCTGTTTTTATATTCTATCCCCCGAGCAATAAAAGCCAACATTCCGTTGGCCTTCTTGATCACCTGTAGCAGTTTGTAAAGGTTGGGTGGGTGTATATGAGGTAATCCCAGAGCCATATTACTGATAGTAATTTATTGTTATTCACCCCAATAAGATTCTCAAAATTCACAGATCCCCCAAAACTCGGAGAAAAACCCTAAAGAAAAGGACTTTGGTCTCTTTTCCAACCATTTCAGGGTGATGAAATATTGGGCCTAATAGAGGGTGATTCAAGGTCAAAAACCAAGATTTGGTATTTTAAAAAGGCATGTTTGGGCTTGTAAAGGAAAAAAAAAGGCTGCAGCAGGAGTTGGGATCAACCTCTGTAATAGATGGTTTGAGTTTTGGAGTTAATCAAACTGTCTGGGGAACTGTGTGACCTCACTCAGCCCCTACCAGACATTTACATTCAGACAATAGACCCACGAAAGAGCAGTCCCCACCCAACTTACAGGACCCATCCAAAACATGCATAAAACAAATCCAATCAGCCCACTCCATAGAAATCTCAGGCCCAGTCAGGAAACTCGAAACCTGAGCACAATGACTACATCAAGGAAGAGCTCAACAACTCATGAAACCATCTCAAAACCACTTCACACATTTCATAAACAAGTTACTCTTAACGAGCCAGCCAAAATCTTACAATAAACTGGGTCAGATTTGGCACGTAGATAAGGAGGCTTCAATTAGTATAATTGAAGGCTCATTTTCTCAAGAAGTTCAGTTTCAGCCAGGAGTTCGACAGCTCGGGAGACAACAGTTCAACAAGGCGAGGGGGCAACAGAAGGAGGTTCAACAGAGAAGTTCAGCAGCTCTAGAAGCAGGCCGACACACAAGAAGAAACCAGAGCAACAGCCCCAGTGACCATCGGACACCTCGCGGCAACAAGGGCCTTACGAAACAACCAACCGAATATTACCACCAACCAACCGGGTAATATTGAGCCACCGCGACCAAAGAAAACCAACTCGGGAGAAAACCGAAGATCCGCAAAGTTTCCAGTCTACAATCTATTTCTGACTTACCCCTGGGTGAGTTTTCTATTCAAAAGACTCTAAATCCTATCACTTTACGAAGAAAAGTGGGTACTCACCCGATAGATCCAAGACGCACCCTACCGCATCAGCGGACTCGCGAAGACTGACCAACTACGTAGTTGAAGTCCTCTACCGTGTCCGGGGTATGGCAGACACCGACCAACACATACAGCGAACCCCGAAATCGCGAACCAGCTCAACTGTCAAGGTTTCGTTTGGTGAGCATTATCCCTGGTCCTTTAGAGCCCAACCTAGCTAGTACAGTGGGATTGGGAGGGGTGAGGTATCTTTCTACTGTAATTTCCCTCCTGTGTACCGAAGTGTTCCCCATTTTATTAGAGTGTTAAGATTGTTGTGTTGTATTTCCTCTCTTGAATAAAGATCAAAGTTTCTTGCACCAAAACCAGTTGTCACAACCCCCAAATAAGTCCAAGGTCTCGAACCAAGGGAGTGGGAGCGATTCGAACCGCTCAGAAGTCAGAGGTGAAGCTGACACACACCACCGCCCCCTACAATTGTACGTATTCCATACATTTTGGGAGGAAGAATGAGGAGAGGCAATATAAACAAAATGGTACAATTTTAAAGGGGCAGCTGGAACAGTGACCTGGGGGTTCACATACATAAATCTTTGAAGGTGGCAGGACAAGTTGATAAAGCTATAAAAGAGCATCCGGGATGCTTAGCTTTAGAAATAGAGGCATAGAGTACAAAAGCAAGGAAGTTATGCTAAACCTTTATAAATCACTGGTTAGGCCTCAGCTGGGGTATTGTGCCCAATTCTGGGCACTACACTTTAGAAAGGATGTCAAGGCCTTGGAGAGGGTGCAGAGGAGATTTACTGGAATGGTACCAGGGATGCGGGACTTCAGTTACGTGGAGAGACTGGAGAAGCTGCGGTTGCTCTCCTTGGAGCAGAGAAGGTTAAGGGAAGATTTAATGGAGCTGTTCAAAATTATGAGGGCTTTTGATAGAGTAAATAAGGAGAAACTGTTTCCACTGGCAGAAGGGTCAGTAACCAGAGGACACAGATTTAAGGTAATTGGTAAAAGAACCAGAGGTGAGATAAAAACGTTTTAGACAGTGAGTTGTTATAATCTGGAATGCGCTGCCTGAAAGGATGGTGGAAGCAGATTTAATAGTAACTTTCAAAAGGGAATTGAAGGAGAGAAAATTGCAGGTCTATGAGGAAAGAGCAGGGGAGTGGGACTAATTGGATAGCTCTTTCAAAGGGCCGGCACAGGCATGATGGGCTGAATGGCCTCCTTCTGCGCTGTAAGATTCTTTGATTCTACGATTTTATGAAGAAAATCAAAACTGGAGAACACAGCGAATGAAGGCCATTCGGACCATGAAGTCCACTCCAGTTTGTGCACCCAGTGACAGCATTGAGCATTTCCAGATCAGGGTGTGACTTGGACCAGATGCAAAGTGAAGCTTCCTCTACTCAGCCCTAACAACATATTTTAGCTCCAAGTTCGGGAATGCACTTCCATTGTGATATTTTCCCCTCATTCCCTAACAGTCATTATTATGGCTCTTCTAAATGAGATTGCCTCATTGTGTTATGGACTAACGGTCACTCAAACTAGGTCGAGACTACACAAACCCATTTCACTTAGCGACCTTCTAGCTGGCAGTAAGAGGTCAAGGGTCATTGACCTAACCCAATATGCCACCCAATTCCATAAAAATGCACTATGATCAAATAAATATCTCACGTTGCTGTGTTGTTTATTATTGAATATTTCATTTTTTAGCATAACGAACACTTCCGAATCATCAGGAGAAGACTGTGTTGATTATTGACAGATATCTTTTGAAGGGGTACAGAGGGCGATTTCTACTTTATAGAATCTTATATTTCAGCAGGAGGCCTTTTGGCCCATCATGCCTGTGCCGGCTCTCTGCAAGAGTTATCCATTTAGTCCCCTTCCACCTTCCCCTTCTCCATTACCTTTTTAATGTTTCTTTTTCAAATGTTTGTCCACTTCCCTTTGAAAAGTTGCTGCTAGACCATTCCATGTCCTAACAACCCTTTGCATTAAAAAAAACGACTCCAGAAACTCTGCCTTCATTCTTTTGATGATGATCTTATCTTTTGTCCTATAGTTACCGACTCACTAGGGGGTAACTTTGGGCGATAGTTGGATCAGCCGCCCGTTATACATCTCTCCCCATTTTTATTTCCATTGAAGTCATCGATACCTCCCTATCAGCAAAAATCAAAATTATCCCCACTAGTTTTTCCAATTTATTTTGATCAAAATCCATTATAATATTGAACACCTCTATCAGATCTCCTCTTAACATAAGAAGTAAGAACATAAGAAATAGGAGCAGGAGTAGGCCCCTCGAGCCTGCTCCGCCATTCAATAAGAACGTGGCTGATCTTCTACCTCGACTCCACTTTCCCGCCCAATCCCCATATCTCTTGATTCCCTTAATGTCCAAAAATCTATCAATCTCAATCTTGAATATACTCAATGACTGAGCATCCACAACCCTCCAGGGTAGAGAATTCCAAAGATTCACAACCCTCTGAGTAAAGAAACTTTTCTTCATCTTGGTCCTAAATGGCCAACCTCTTATCTTGAAACTATGACCCCTAGTTCTACACTCTCCAGCCAGGAGAAACAGCCTCTCAGCATCTACCCTGTCAAGCCCTCTAGGAATTTTATACGTTTCAATGAGATCACCTCTCATTCTTCTGAACTCTAAAGAATATAGGTCCATTTTACTCAATCTCTCCTCATAGGAAAACCCTCTCATCCCAGGAATCAATCTAGTGAACCTTTGTTGCACTGCCTCTAAGGCAAGTATATCCTTCCTTAGGTAAGGAGACCAAAACTGTACGCAGTACTCCAGATGTGGTCTCACCAGAGTCCTATATATTTGCAGCAAAACCTCTTTACTCTTATACTCCAACCCCCTTGCAATAAAGGCTAGCATACCATTTACCTTCCTAACTGCTTGCTATACCTGCATGTTAACTTTCTGTGATTCATCTACAAGGACACCCAAATCTCTCTGACTACCAACATTTCTTAGTCTCTCACCTTTTAAAAAATATTCTGTTTTTCTATTCTTCCTACCAAAGTGGATAATTTCACATTTCCCCACATTATACTCCATCTGCCAGCTTCTTGCCCACTCACTTAACCTGTCTATATCCCTTTGCAGCCTCTTTGCGTCCTTCTCACATCTTACTTTCCCACCTAGCTTTGCACCATCAGCAAACTTGGTTACATTACACTCGGTCCCCTCATCTAAGTCACCGATATAGATTGTAAATAGCTGAGGCCCAAGCACTGATCCTTACGGCACCCCACTAGTTACAACCTGCCAACCCAAAAATGACCCATTTATTCCTACTCTATGATTTCTGTCCGTTAACCAATCCTCAATCCATGCTTAACCTTCTTTGTTCTAATGAAAAGAGTGCCAATTTTTCTACTTTATCCTCAAATTGAAGCCTCTCATTCCTGGTATCACATTAGTGAATCTTCTCCGTACCCTTGTCATGGTATTGACATCTTTCCGAAAGTAACGTGCCCAGATATTTTCTTCTGCTTGAAAATATTAGTAGGATCACCATATGAAGCATAGACAGCATTACTAAACGGAAGAAAATATATTCCTGGTCTTGACTGCATTTGTCAGACATTATCTCTGCTAGTGCCCGGTCTAACTCGCACTTACCCATTACTCCAGCGTTCGCTGACCTACATTGGCTCCCGGTCCAGCAACAACTCGATTTTAAAATTCTCACCCTTGTGTTCAAATCCCTCCATGGCCTCGCCCCTCCCTATCTCTGTGACCTCCTCCAGCCCCACAACCCTCCGAGATCTCTGCACTCCTCCAATTCTGGCCTCTTGCGCATCCCTGATTTTCATCGCTCCACCATTGGCGGCTGTGCCTTCAGCTGCCTAGGCCCTAAGCTCTGGAATTCCTTCCTTAAACCTCTCCGCCTCTCTCTCCTTCTTTAAGACGCTCTTTAAAACCTACCTCTTTGACCAAGCTTCTGGTCACCTGACTAATTTTGTTTGATGACACTCCTGTGAAGCGCCTCAGAACGTTTTACTGCGTTAAAGGCGCTATATAAATGCAAGTTGTTGTTGCTGTTAACATGTGTGTTATCTTAGCGCAGATGTAAACCTATTTATGCAAACAAGTTAAGCAATGCGCCAGGAGAAGAAGTTAAACCCCAACAATTTTACTAATGCTTTCTTACAGTCAGGTTCTAAATGAGTCATTCACGTACTTAATTGATTTACTCCAAATGTGTTATTTTTAAGAAGTTTCGCTCTTTGTTTAATTGATGTTCCTCCAGCGTTGGTTTTTTAAATGAGTTTTCTCTGCTTTTGATGGATGTGTTATAAAGACATATTATCCCAAAATAACCACATATATTAAATTGTTCTGTTACGTTGTGTTATTGCAAAAGCTGCTTCCTAATGTTTAACTGATATTTTCTGTGGGTATTAATTCACAAGTCTCATGTATTTAATCCATGTGATTTTTCAATATATATTTAATACAGTCTTCAAATGTTCATCTCCAAACTATGTTTCAATCCAAGAAGAAAGTGCTGCAGTTGTACCCTTAATTAAATTCCACACTATACTGAAAAACGAGTACTTTGTTCAGTTCTGGGCACCGCACCTTAGGAAGGATATATTGGCCTTGGAGGGAGCGCAGCATAGGTTTATTAGAATGATACCTGGACTCCAAGGGTTAAATTGCGAGGAGAGATTATACAAACTAAGGTTGTATTCCCTAGAATTTAGAAGATTAAGGGGTGATTTGATCGAAGTTTCCAAGATATTAAGGGGAATTTATAGGGTAGATAGAGAGAAACTATTTCAGCTGGTTGGGGAGTCCAGGACTAGGGGACATAGCCTAAAAATTAGAGCCAGGACTTTCAGGAGTGAAGTTAGGAAACATTTCTACACACAAAGGGTGGTAGAAGTTTGGAACTCTCTCCAACAAACAGCAATTGATGTTAGCTCAATTGTTAATTTTATATCTGTGATTGATAGATTTTGTTAACCAAAGGTATTAAGGGATATGGGGCTAAGGCGGGTATATGGAGTTAGGTCACAGATCAACCATGATCTCATTGAATGGTGGAAGAGGCTCGAGGGGCTAAATGGCCTACTCCTGTACCTATGATGCTATGTTCCTAACTGCTTATCCAATCATAACTTCTTTCTCTATCACAAGTCTCAACCAAGGGTAGTGATTAAAGTAAGAAAATTTCCACTCCTCTGAACGAGCACAGAAATTCGTCTGGAGTGTTTACTGTGCCTTTAAAGAAAGAACCTACATTTATATAGTGCCTTTCACAACCTCAGGAATCCCAAAGCACTTCACAGCCAATTAAGTACTTTTATCGAAGTGAAGTCACTGTTGTAATATAAGCAACACAGCAGCCAATTTGCACACAGCAAGGTCCCACAAACAGCAATGAGATAACGAGCAGATTTAGTAATGTTGGCCAGGACACCTGGATTTTGTACTTAAGTCCCTGGAGTGGGAGTTGAACCTCAGGACATGCTAATTCAGAGTCAAGAGTGCTACCCACTGAGCCACAGCTAATTCAGTGCAAAAGCCGGACGGTGGTAAACATGCTGTTGAATATTAGCATCTGCACACTTAACACATCCATGTGAAATTATTTTGTCCATTACTCTATCAGAGAAACGATAGAAAGTGCCTTTGGTGCCTCTCAGAGATGTCAGAAGTGAAAATAAATGGGTCAACCCCTCCAACAAAACAGGAAACAAAATTCACACAAATGGATTAAGTGCCGCTGTGTAGTATTCCTGGCGAAAAACTCTTCAATAATCTGTGCTTTGACTTCATGACCAGCACTAGTGAAATTCGATTTTCGCTGCTTGTCATGTAAGTGCATATGGGAAAGGAATCTTACAGATTCATTCAGCCTGTCAGAATATGATTGATTCGCCCGCTCTGTTCTGCTGGGAGTGAAATGATCAGGTAGGGCGTTCTTTGCTTTATCTTAGTCAGCATCTTTTCCAGGATCAGACAACATGTCAGATACATCCTGCAAACGCGATCCCTCAGAACGCAAAAGCAAAGCCCATCACGGGAAACTCCAACTGTTTCACCCATTTCTCCTGCCTTGAAGGGACTGTAGCAGTTTGTGTAGGTTGGGTGGGTGTACATGAGGTAATCCCAGAGCCATATTACTGATAGAAATTTATTGTTACTCACCCCAATAGATACATTGTACGTATTCCATACATTTTGGGAGGAAGAATGAGGAGAAGGATCATAAACAAAATGGTACAATTTTAAGGGGGACGCAGGAACAGTGACCCGGGGGTTCACATATATAAATCTTTGAAGGTGGCAGGACAAGTTGATAAAGCCATAAAAAATCCTTGGCTTTATAAATGGAGGCATTGAGTACAAAGGCAAGGAAGTTATGCTGAACCTTTATAAATCACTGGTTAGGCCTCAGCTGGAGCATTGTGTCCAATTCTGGGCACTACACTTTAGGAAGGATGTCAAGGCCTTGGAGAGGGTGCAGAGGTGATTTACTAGAATAGTACCAGTGATGCGGGACTTCAGTTATGTGGAGAGACTGGAGAAGCTGGGGTTGTTCTCCTTGGAGCAGAGAAGGATCAGGGGAGATTTGATAGAGGTGTTCAAAATTGTGAAGGGTTTTGATAGAGTAAATAAGGAGAAACTGTTTCCACTGGTAACCAGAGGACACAGATTTAAGCTAATTGGCAAAAGAACCAGAGGGGTGATGAGGAGAATTTTTTTATGCAGCGAGCTGTTATGATTTGGAATGCACTGCCTGAAAGGGCGGTGGAAGCAGATTCAATATATACTTGTACAGGAAAAAATTGCAGGGGAGTGGGACTAATTGGATAGCTCTTTCAAAGAGCTGACACAGGCACGATGGGCCGAATAGCCTCCTTCAGAGCTGTATGCTTCTATGACATTGGATTCATAGTTATTGACTCATTCTAGGCATCATAAGTGAATCCTATGAAGCCTGTGTACCTTACAGGAGTTAGTGAATTCCATTCATACCGACTGAACTCATTCCTCCTAAATTATTCAGGAAACTCTCATTGATATTCTTGAACTATTGTCATCACCAAAATGGTCACGACTGTCTTTATGAAAACATTGAGGGGATCCAATTTACTTGGCTGTTCCGGCAGACTTGGATAAATATTTAAAGGGAAAAAATTCACAGGGCTACGGGGAAAGAGGGGGGGGAATGGGACTAACTGGATTGCTCTTACAAAGAGCGGGCCTCCTTCTGTGCTGTAACGATTCTATGATCCTTTGAGTCCTGCCATATCTCTGGCGGGAGCCTGGTGGAAGCGCAGAAATAGGCCAGGACTCAGATATCCTGGGGTTCATAAGGGGCAGAGCCTCTGCTCACCAGTTACAAGGCCAGTGATGCAAAAGGGAACACTCTATGCTAGAAGCTTCTGCTTCCCGGCCTGTGGGACTTGGCATTAACTCAGAGGCCGGCAGGCCAAGTGAGATGAGGCCTCCAGAAGGGTGCAAGTGGGCCCCGCAGGTGACGGGGGTAGCTCTTCAGGCCAGGTAAGTGGCCTGAACCCCCCAAAGATGAGGTCCTTTTTTAAAAAAAAAATGTTTTAATTAACGGCCTCCTTTGGAAGGGGGCTGAAGGAGCACAGAAATCCTTTCTCCCCAGATGGCAGCCAAGAGCTGGAGTTTTTGGCATCGTGGAGCAGGTGGGAGCCAGGGCTCTCCTGGCCCCATCCAAATGAGGTGCCATCTCACACCGTATATACTCTAGTGAGGTCAGCCCTGGAGGCACGATCCCAGTATAACAGCATCACTGTTGGGAAAAGCAGCCTGAGGCTTTTTAGGGCCTCTTTATAGAAATGCCTACAAGCTCCAACCATTCTGAAAAACTGCCCTTAACTCCTACTCTCTGTTTTCTCCCTTCTAACTAATTTTTAACACAGTTTCCAATCCTCCTCTTAATTCCATACCCCTCAAACTTCTCTAGTAATCGCCCATGTTGTACCTTGTCAAAAGCTTTCCTGAAGTTCATGTACACTACATCTACTGTATTTCCCCCATCTACCATGTCTCAAAGATTTCCATGAGATTTGTCACGGATTATTTATTTGCAGGAAAAGCCCTTGGTCCTTGAGCCAACCAGGGGGCAGAAGTTATGCTGCAGCTATACAAAACCCTGGTTAGACCGCACCTGGAGTACTGTGAGCAGTTCTGGGCACCGCACCTTCGGAAGGACATATTGGCCTTGGAGGGAGTGCAGCGTAGATTTACTAGAATGATATCCGGACTTCAAGGGTTAAGTTACGAGGAGAGATTACACAAATTGGGGTTGTATTCTCTCGAGTTTCGAAGGTTAAGGGGTGATCTGATCGAAGTTTATAAGATATTAAGGGGAACGGATAGGGTGGATAGAGAGAAACTATTTCCGCTGGTTGGGGATTCTGGGAGTAGGGGACACAGTCTAAAAATTAGAGCCAGACCTTTCAGGAGTGAGATGAGAAAACATTTCTACACACAAAGGGTGGTAAAAGTTTGGAACTCTCTTCCGCAAACGGCAATTGATACTAGCTCAATTGCTAAATTTAAATCTGAGATAGATAGCTTTTTGGCAACCAAAGGTATTAAGGGATATGGGCCAAAGGCAGGTATATGGAGTTAGATCACAGATCAGCCATGATCTTATCAAATGGCGGAGCAGGCACGAGGGCCTCAATGGTCTACTTCTGTTCCTATGTTCCTAGAAAAACCATAGACCCCCTCTCCATCTAGGTGTCAGCCATGGCTCAGTGGGTAGCACTCTTGCCTTCTGAGTCAGAAGATTGTGGGTTCATGACCCCTTTCAGAGACTTGAGCACATAATCCAGGCTTACTCACTAGTACAGTGCTGAGGGGGTGTTGCACTGTTGGAGGTGCCATCTTTCAGATGAGACGTTAAACTGAGGTCTTGTGTGCCCTTGCAGGTGGATGTCAAAGATCCCAAGGCACTATTTGAAGAAGAGTAGTGGAGTTCTCCCCAGTGTCCTGGCTAATGTTTATCCCTCAAACAACATCACTTAAGGCAGGCTATCTGATCATTATCTCATTGCTGGTTGTGGGACCTTGCTGTGTGCAAATTGGCTGCTGCGTTTCCTACATTACAACAGTGACTACACTTCAAAAAATACTTCATTGGCTGTAAAGCACTTTGGGATGTTCTGAGGTCATGTAAGGTGCTATATAACTGCAGGTTATATACCATCCACAGGATGCACTGCAGCAACTCGCCAAGGCTTCTTTGACAGCACCTCCCAAACCCGCGACCTCCACCACCTAGAAGGACAAGAGCAGCAGGCACATGGGAACACCACCACCTGCACATTCCCCTCCAAGTCACACACCATCCCGACTTGGAAATATATCGGCCGTTCCTTCATCGTCGCTGGGTCAAAATCCTGGAACTCCCTTCCTAACAGCACTGTGGGAGAACCTTCACCACACGGACTGCAGCGGTTCAAGAAGGCGGCTCACCACCACCTTCTCAAGGGCAATTAGGGATGGGCAATAAATGCTGGCCTAGCCAGCATCAAACACATCCCATGAACGAATAAAAAAAAAAGGTTCTTTCTTTTTAGTGTTTGGATGTGTACAATACAGTGTGGATTTCAGGTGAGGCTCTGGGTGTGAGAAAGATGAAGAGGCAAAAAAAAAAATCGATCACACCCAACATGTGACCACCACCAACCCCTTACCTTTTATGTACCAGCACGGCTGTCTGAACGAGCTGTTGGAGAAGCAATGCTGCCTTCTCCGGCTTCTCATTAATTTTCCATTTCCATTCATCTTGGAGCCTCTCACATCATTCTAATGAGGCCTGTCTTGATGCTAATCTTAAATTATGGAAAGCCTTTATTGCGCTGGCCTTGATGCTTCTGCAAGGAGTGTGCCCAAAGATCACAAACTGAAGAGATTTTTAATTTCTCTGCAATTTAAAAATGGCACGCAGGAACAGCTCCATAAATATACAGCCTGTTTGTAGTTCATGTCATGATAATGAGAACTGTTGTTCTATCCCACTGTGGCTGTATGGTATATATCTTTTACAACACAAAACTGTGGGTTCTACATTCTGTTTGCTGCTTTGAGTGATGAGGTTGTCTGAACTTACCCAAATTTATCAAACTTGGATTTTTTTTGTTGTTGTTTTGCGTAAGTTCTTTCTTTAAAATTCAGATTATCAAACAGAGAGCCTGAACTCATACTTTCCAGGAGCGAGTTGCCATGTTGGAGCTGGATAATTAAGCAATAACTTTTGATGTTCCCTGAGGCACTAACTCATATCCACAAGCTGATTGAACACCACAGCTGCAGGTCTGAGTTAAAGTCTCATGGGACGTCTTTGGTGGGTTAAGAGGCCATTTCGTTTGGCAGCAAAGGACGCGAGCGTTGGTTACCAATGGCGCCGTGTGGGATTGCAGAAGTAAAATTCAATTACTTGATAAAAGCTGGCTCAATTACTGAAGGTTCCACTGCTGATTCAGTTTGCTCATCAGGGTAAATACTCCCAGCGCAGAGCCTCACCCATGGGGAGCTCACATCGAGTAATCGGGGGGGGAACACCGTCTGATTTTCCATTCATTAGTAATGGGTGGAGAATTGTGGGCTGGATGTGCACGATTTCGTGACATGCGCTCTCAACGAGCAAGGCTCTCACACCTTTCTGTTGCTTCTTTCTCCAACAAAAAAAATTCAACTCCATCTTGAATTTTCCAACATTGTCCGCTGCGCCAGGCATCCTGCTCCAGTCAGCCAACGGCCTCCAACATTTTGTTAGTGTCAGGAGCAGGCCACTGGTGCTGTCATTTAACTTGGCAGTGACACGGTGCTGATGGTTATTACAGGGAGACGAATGTGAAGCTTTCTTCCCAACATGGTGAAATCAGGCGGACAACCAGCTTTCTCCGTTACTCCTTGTCAGTGGCTAGTTATGCCTGTCTTGACCTTGTTAGGTAGGAATGCTTCACCTTCACTTCCCAGCAATCAATGTTACCACCCTGATGTCACCACGTCCAACTGCAGCAGAAGAGACCCACTCCCGCCACAAACAAAGATAGAACTTGTATTTATATAATGCCTTTTGTGTCATCAGGATGTCCTAAACCATTTCGCAGCCAATCAAGTATAGTCACTGTTGTTTCGTAGGCAAATGAGGTAGCCCATGAGCAAACAGCAAGGTCCCACAAACAACGCATGAGATGAATGGTCAATCAATCTGTTTTGATGATGTTGGTTGAGGGATAAATATTGGCCAGGACACCAACAAAATTCCCTGCTCTACTTCGAATAGTGCCAGGGGGGATCTTTTATATTCACCTGAAAAAAGTGTATGGGACTCATGGTTTAGCATCTGAACTGAAAGACAGCGCTTCTGACAATGCAGCACTCACTACAGACTGCATTGAAATGTTTCCTTTGATTATCTACTCGAGTTGTCGTGGGGACTGTAATCTGGGGTAACTCAGCTACAAAGACGTGAATTAATTAAGCACAACTAGCATGGATTTGTAAGAGGCAAGTCTCCAAGTTGTGCCTGGAAAATAGGAACATAGGAACACAGGAACATAAGAACATAGGACCAAGAGTTGGCCATTCAGCCCCTCGAGCCTGTTCCGCCATTTAATTAGATCATGGCTGATCTGTATCTTAACTCCATCTACCTGCTTTGGTTCCGTAACCCTTAATACCCTTGCCTAACAAAAGTCTATCAATCTCAGAAATTTTCAATTGACCCCCAGCTTTTTGGGGGAGAGAGTTTCAGATTTCCACTACCTTTTATGTGAAGAGGTGCTTTCTGACATCACCCCTGAACGGCCGAGCTCTAATTTTAAGGTTATGCCCCCTTGTTCTGGACTCTCCCAACAGAGGAAATAGTTTCTCTCTATCTACCCTATCAAATCCTTTAATCATCTTAAACACTTCAATGAGATCACCCATTAATCTTTTATATTCAAGGGAATATAAACCTATGCAACCTGTCCCCATAATTTAACCATTTTAGCTCCGGTATCATTCTGGTGAATCTGCGCCGTATCCCCTCCAAGGCCAATATATCCTTCCTGAGGTGCGGTGCCCAGAACTGAACGCAGTACTCCAGACGGGTTTAACCAGAGCTCTGTACAGCTGTAACACAACTTCCACCCCTTTTGTATTCCAGCCCTCTTGAGATAAAGGCCAACATTCCATTCGCCATGTTAATAATTTTTTGGGCCTGTCCACTTGCTTTTGGCGATTTCCGCATTTGGACCCCTTAAATCTCTCTGCTCATCCACAGTCCCTAGCTTCTCGCCATTTAGAAAAATTCTGGCAAATTTATTAGAGCTATTTGAGGAAATAATGGAATGTATTGCTAGAGGAAATGCAATGGATGTTGTGTATATAGATTTGCAGAAGGCAGTTTAATAAGGCGCTGCATGGTTTGGACCAATTCTGCTTTGGGTGGCTTCTATACTCATGATATGTGGCACATCACCATGTGTTGGGGGAGATAAGCTCTGAAGCTAATGATTGCACTGTTCAGAATCCCAAAGCTTGGCTTCTAATCGTGAAAAGCAGTGATCTAGATCTACAAGCCCAATCAGAAATTGAGATTCCTATTCTGTTGATGCGCTCGAGAGCGTAAATGATCAAATTCAGGCTCAAAGCATTGTACCATCTGGCAGATGCTTAAAAAAGGAAGATTAGAGTGCAGACAGCACAATACATTTTGTGTGATTGATTGTCAGGTTTAAAACCTTGGGGTAGGAAAGTAGAATTATTGTTGTTCAGTATGCTTCATATGTGTTGAATAAACATTTGGCTGTCTAATCGGAAAATGTTGGGTGTAAATAGAGCTTTGTTGTGTATTGGGTATGCATCAGTTATAGAGCAGGTATGTCATTGGTGCATATTTGGGCATGTGGTTGATTTTGTTGTGTGCATATAGGGCTTGCACTGGATGTGTGTTGGTGTGTGTGTGTTGGGTTTAAGTGTGTGTGTTGGGTTAAGGTGTATGTGTGTGTTGGGTTAAGGTGTTTGTGTGTTGGATTTAATTGTGTGTGTGTTGGGTTAAGGTGTGTGTGTGTTGGGTTAAGGTATTTGTGTGTTGGATTTAATTGTGTGTGTGTTGGGTTAAGGTGTGTGTGTGTTGGGTTAAGGTGTTTGTATGTTGGATTTAATTGTGTGTGTGTTGGATTTAATTGTGTGTGTGTTGGGTTAAGGTGTGTGTGTGTTGGGTTAAGGTGTTTGTATGTTGGATTTAATTGTGTGTGTGTTGGATTTAATTGTGTGTGTGTTGGGTTAAGGTGTGTGTGTGTTGGGTTAAGGTGTGTGTGTGTTGGGTTAAGGTGTGTGTGTGTGTTGGGTTAAGGTGTGCGTGTTGGGTTAAGGTGTGTGTGTGTTGGGTTAAGGTGTGTGTGTGTTGGGTTAAGGTGTGTGTGTGTGTGTGTGTGTTGGGTTAAGTTGTGTGTGTGTTGGGTTAAGTTGTGTGTGTGTTGGGTTAAGGTGTGTGTGTGTTGTGTTAAGTTGTGTGTGTGTTGGGTTAAGGTGTGTGTGTGTTGTGTTAAGTTGTGTGTGTGTTGGGTTAAGTTGTGTGTGTGTTGGGTTAAGTTGTGTGTGTGTTGGGTTAAGGTGTGTGTGTGTTGGGTTTAATTGTGTGTGTGTTGGGTTAAGGTGTGTGTGTTGGGTTAAGTTGTGTGTGTGTTGTGTTAAGTTGTGTGTGTGTTGGGTTAAGGTGTGTGTGTGTTGGGTTAAGTTGTGTGTGTGTTGTGTTAAGTTGTGTGTGTGTTGGGTTAAGGTGTGTGTGTGTGTTGGGTTAAGGTGTGTGTGTGTTGGGTTTAATTGTGTGTGTGTTGGGTTTAATTGTGTGTGTGTTGGGTTAAGGTGTGTGTGTGTGTTGGGTTAAGGTGTGTGTGTGTTGGGTTTAATTGTGTGTGTGTTGGGTTAAGGTGTGTGTGTTGGGTTAAGGTGTGTGTGTGTTGTGTTAAGTTGTGTGTGTGTTGGGTTAAGGTGTGTGTGTGTTGTGTTAAGTTGTGTGTGTGTTGGGTTAAGGTGTGTGTGTGTTGGGTTAAGTTGTGTGTGTGTTGGGTTAAGGTGTGTGTGTGTTGGGTTTAATTGTGTGTGTGTTGGGTTAAGTTGTGTGTGTGTTGTGTTAAGTTGTGTGTGTGTTGGGTTAAGGTGTGTGTGTGTGTTGGGTTAAGGTGTGTGTGTGTTGGGTTTAATTGTGTGTGTGTTGGGTTTAATTGTGTGTGTGTTGGGTTAAGGTGTGTGTGTTGGGTTAAGGTGTGTGTGTGTGTTGGGTTAAGGTGTGTGTGTGTTGGGTTTAATTGTGTGTGTGTTGGGTTAAGGTGTGTGTGTTGGGTTAAGGTGTGTGTGTGTTGTGTTAAGTTGTGTGTGTGTTGGGTTAAGGTGTGTGTGTGTTGTGTTAAGTTGTGTGTGTGTTGGGTTAAGGTGTGTGTGTGTTGGGTTAAGGTGTGTGTGTGTTGTGTTAAGTTGTGTGTGTGTTGGGTTAAGGTGTGTGTGTGTTGTGTTAAGTTGTGTGTGTGTTGTGTTAAGTTGTGTGTGTGTTGGGTTAAGTTGTGTGTGTGTTGGGTTAAGGTGTGTGTGTGTTGGGTTTAATTGTGTGTGTGTTGGGTTAAGGTGTGTGTGTGTTGGGTTTAATTGTGTGTGTTGGGTTAAGTTGTGTGTGTGTTGGGTTTAATTGTGTGTGTGTTGGGTTAAGGTGTGTGTGTGTTGGATTTAATTGTGTGTGTTGGGTTAAGGTGTGTGTATTGGGTTTAATTTTGTGTGTGTTGGGTTAAGTTGTGTGTGTGTTGGGTTTAGGTGCGTGTGTGTGTATGTTGGGTTAAGGTGTGTGTGTGTTGGGTTAAGTTGTGTGTGTGTTGGGTTTAGGTGCGTGTGTGTTGGGTTTAATTGTGTGTGTGTTGGGTTTAATTGTGTGTGTGTTGGGTTTAATTGTGTGTGTGTGTTGGGTTAAGGTGTGTGTGTGTTGGGTTTAATTGTGTGTGTGTGTTGGGTTAAGGTGTGTGTGTGTTGGGTTTAATTGTGTGTGTGTGTTGGGTTTAGGTGCGTGTGTGTTGGGTTAAGGTGTGTGTGTTGGGTTAAGGTGTTTGTGTGTTGGATTTAATTGTGTGTGTGTTGGGTTAAGTGACGTGTGTGTTGGGTTTAGGTGTGTGTGTGTTGGGTTTAGGTGTGTGTGTGTTGGGTTTAGGTGTGTGTGTGTTGGGTTTAGGTGCGTGTGTTGGGTTTAGGTGTGTGTGTTGGGTTTAGGTGTGAGTGTGTGTGTTGGGTTAAGGTGTGTGTGTGTTGGGTTTAGGTGCGTGTGTTGGGTTTAGGTGTGAGTGTGTGTGTTGGGTTAAGGTGTGTGTGTGTTGGGTTAAGGTGTGTGTGTGTTGGGTTTAGGTGCGTGTGTGTGTTGGGTTAAGGTGTGTGTGTGTGTTGGGTTAAGGTGTGTATGTGTTGGGTTTAGGTGCGTGTGTGTTGGGTAAAGGTGTGTGTGTGTGTTGGGTTAAGGTGTGTGTGTTGGGTTAAGGTGTGTGTGTGTGTTGGGTTAAGGTGTGTGTGTGTTGGGTTTAGGTGCGTGTGTGTTGGGTTTAGGTGTGTGTGTGTGTTGGGTTAAGGTGTGTGTGTGTTGGGTTTAGGTGCGTGTGTGTTGGGTTTAGGTGTGTGTGTGTGTTGGGTTAAGGTGTGTGTGTGTTGGGTTAAGGTGTGTGTGTGTTGGGTTAAGTTGTGTGTGTGTTGGGTTAAGGTGTGTGTGTGTTGGGTTAAGTTGTGTGCGTGTTGGGTTAAGGTGTGCGTGTTGGGTTAAGTTGTGTGTGTGTTGGGTTAAGGTGTGTGTGTGTTGGGTTAAGTTGTGTGTGTGTTGGGTTAAGTTGTGTGTGTGTTGGGTTAAGGTGTGTGTGTGTTGTGTTAAGTTGTGTGTGTGTTGGGTTAAGTTGTGTGTGTGTTGGGTTAAGTTGTGTGTGTGTTGGGTTAAGGTGTGTGTGTGTTGGGTTTAATTGTGTGTGTGTTGGGTTAAGGTTTGTGTGTGTTGGGTTAAGGTGTGTGTGTGTTGGGTTAAGTTGTGTGTGTGTTGGGTTAAGGTGTGTGTGTTGGGTTTAATTGTGTGTGTGTTGGGTTAAGGTGTGTGTGTGTTGGGTTAAGTTGTGTGTGTGTTGTGTTAAGTTGTGTGTGTGTGTTGGGTTAAGGTGTGTGTGTGTTGGGTTTAGGTGTGTGTGTGTGTTGGGTTAAGGTGTGTGTGTGTTGGGTTTAGGTGCGTGTGTGTTGGGTTTAGGTGTGTGTGTGTGTTGGGTTAAGGTGTGTGTGTGTTGGGTTAAGGTGTGTGTGTGTTGGGTTAAGTTGTGTGTGTGTTGGGTTAAGGTGTGTGTGTGTTGGGTTAAGTTGTGTGCGTGTTGGGTTAAGGTGTGCGTGTTGGATTAAGTTGTGTGTGTGTTGGGTTAAGGTGTGTGTGTGTTGGGTTAAGTTGTGTGTGTGTTGGGTTAAGTTGTGTGTGTGTTGGGTTAAGGTGTGTGTGTGTTGTGTTAAGTTGTGTGTGTGTTGGGTTAAGTTGTGTGTGTGTTGGGTTAAGTTGTGTGTGTGTTGGGTTAAGGTGTGTGTGTGTTGGGTTTAATTGTGTGTGTGTTGGGTTAAGGTTTGTGTGTGTTGGGTTAAGGTGTGTGTGTGTTGGGTTAAGTTGTGTGTGTGTTGGGTTAAGGTGTGTGTGTTGGGTTTAATTGTGTGTGTGTTGGGTTAAGGTGTGTGTGTGTTGGGTTAAGTTGTGTGTGTGTTGTGTTAAGTTGTGTGTGTGTGTTGGGTTAAGGTGTGTGTGTGTTGGGTTAAGTTGTGTGTGTGTTGTGTTAAGTTGTGTGTGTGTTGGGTTAAGGTGTGTGTGTTGGGTTAAGGTGTGTGTGTGTTGGGTTTAATTGTGTGTGTGTTGGGTTAAGATGTGTGTGTGTGTTGGGTTAAGGTGTGTGTGTGTTGGGTTTAATTGTGTGTGTGTTGGGTTAAGTTGTGTGTGTGTTGGGTTAAGTTGTGTGTGTGTTGGGTTAAGGTGTGTGTGTGTTGGGTTTAATTGTGTGTGTTGGGTTAAGGTGTGTGTGTGTTGGGTTAAGGTGTGTGTGTGTTGGGTTAAGTTGTGTGTGTGTTGGGTTAAGGTGTGTGTGTTGGGTTTAATTGTGTGTGTGTTGGGTTAAGGTGTGTGTGTGTTGGGTTAAGTTGTGTGTGTGTTGGGTTAAGTTGTGTGTGTGTGTTGGGTTAAGGTGTGTGTGTGTTGGGTTAAGTTGTGTGTGTGTTGTGTTAAGTTGTGTGTGTGTTGGGTTAAGGTGTGTGTGTTGGGTTAAGGTGTGTGTGTGTTGGGTTTAATTGTGTGTGTGTTGGGTTAAGATGTGTGTGTGTGTTGGGTTAAGGTGTGTGTGTGTTGGGTTAAGGTGTGTGTGTGTTGTGTTAAGTTGTGTGTGTGTTGGGTTAAGGTGTGTGTGTGTTGTGTTAAGTTGTGTGTGTGTTGGGTTAAGGTGTGTGTGTTGGGTTAAGTTGTGTGTGTGTTGGGTTAAGGTGTGTGTGTGTTGGGTTTAATTGTGTGTGTGTTGGGTTAAGGTGTGTGTGTGTTGGGTTAAGTTGTGTGTGTGTTGGGTTAAGGTGTGTGTGTGTTGGGTTTAATTGTGTGTGTGTTGGGTTAAGTTGTGTGTGTGTTGGGTTTAATTGTGTGTGTGTTGGGTTAAGGTGTATGTGTGTGTTGGGTTAAGGTGTTTGTGTGTTGGATTTAATTGTGTGTGTGTTGGGTTAAGGTGTGTGTGTGTTGGGTTAAGGTATTTGTGTGTTGGATTTAATTGTGTGTGTGTTGGGTTAAGGTGTGTGTGTGTTGGGTTAAGGTGTTTGTATGTTGGATTTAATTGTGTGTGTGTTGGATTTAATTGTGTGTGTGTTGGGTTAAGGTGTGTGTGTGTTGGGTTAAGGTGTGTGTGTGTTGGGTTAAGGTGTGTGTGTGTGTGTTGGGTTAAGTTGTGTGTGTGTTGGGTTAAGTTGTGTGTGTGTTGGGTTAAGGTGTGCGTGTTGGGTTAAGGTGTGCGTGTTGGGTTAAGGTGTGTGTGTGTTGGGTTAAGGTGTGTGTGTGTGTGTGTGTTGGGTTAAGTTGTGTGTGTGTTGGGTTAAGTTGTGTGTTTGTTGGGTTAAGGTGTGTGTGTGTTGTGTTAAGTTGTGTGTGTGTTGGGTTAAGGTGTGTGTGTGTTGTGTTAAGTTGTGTGTGTGTTGGGTTAAGTTGTGTGTGTGTTGGGTTAAGTTGTGTGTGTGTTGGGTTAAGGTGTGTGTGTGTTGGGTTTAATTGTGTGTGTGTTGGGTTAAGGTGTGTGTGTGTTGGGTTAAGTTGTGTGTGTGTTGGGTTTAATTGTGTGTGTGTTGGGTTAAGGTGTGTGTGTGTTGTGTTAAGTTGTGTGTGTGTTGGGTTAAGGTGTGTGTGTGTTGTGTTAAGTTATGTGTGTGTTGGGTTAAGGTGTGTGTGTGTTGTGTTAAGTTGTGAGTGTGTTGGGTTAAGGTGTGTGTGTGTTGGGTTAAGTTGTGTGTGTGTTGGTTTAAGGTGTGTGTGTGTTGGGTTAAGGTGTGTGTGTGTTGTGTTAAGTTGTGAGTGTGTTGGGTTAAGGTGTGTGTGTGTGTTGGGTTTAATTGTGTGCGTGTTGGGTTAAGGTGTGTGTGTGTTGGGTTTAATTGTGTGTGTGTTGGGTTAAGGTGTGTGTGTGTTGGGTTTAATTGTGTGTGTGTTGGGTTAAGTTGTGTGTGTGTTGGGTTTAATTTTGTGTGTGTTGGGTTAAGGTGTGTGTGTGTTGGATTTAATTGTGTGTGTTGGGTTAAGGTGTGTGTGTTGGGTTTAATTGTGTGTGTTGGGTTAAGGTGTGTGTATTGGGTTTTATTGTGTGTGTGTTGGGTTAAGTTGTGTGTGTGTTGGGTTTAGGTGCGTGTGTGTGTATGTTGGGTTAAGGTGTGTGTGTGTTGGGTTTAATTGTGTGTGTGTGTTGGGTTTAGGTGCGTGTGTTTTGGGTTAAGGTGTGTGTGTTGGGTTAAGGTGTGTGTGTGTTGGGTTTAGGTGCGTGTGTGTTGGGTTTAGGTGCGTGTGTGTTGGGTTAAGGTGTGTGTGTGTGTTGGGTTAAGGTGTTTGTGTGTTGGATTTAATTGTGTGTGTGTTGGGTTAAGTGACATGTGTGTTGGGTTAAGGTGTTTGTGTGTTGGATTTAATTGTGTGTGTGTTGGGTTAAGTTGTGTGTGTGTTGGGTTAAGGTGCGTGTGTGTTGGGTTTAGGTGTGTGTGTGTTGGGTTTAGGTGTGTGTGTGTTGGGTTTAGGTGTGTGTGTGTTGGGTTTAGGTGCGTGTGTTGGGTTTAGGTGTGTGTGTTGGGTTTAGGTGTGAGTGTGTGTGTTGGGTTAAGGTGTGTGTGTGTTGGGTTAAGGTGTGTGTGTGTTGGGTTTAGGTGCGTGTGTTGGGTTTAGGTGTGAGTGTGTGTGTTGGGTTAAGGTGTGTGTGTGTTGGGTTTAGGTGCGTGTGTTGGGTTTAGGTGTGAGTGTGTGTGTTGGGTTAAGGTGTGTGTGTGTGTTGGGTTAAGGTGCTTGTGTTGGGTTAAGGTGGGTGTGTGTTGGGTTAAGGTGTGTGTGTGTTGGGTTTAGGTGCGTGTGTGTTGGGTTAAGGTGTGTGTGTGTGTTGGGTTAAGGTGTGTGTGTGTGTTGGGTTAAGGTGTGTGTGTGTTGGGTTTAGGTGTGTGTGTGTGT
Organism: Heptranchias perlo; assembly: GCF_035084215.1. Taxonomy (NCBI): domain Eukaryota; kingdom Metazoa; phylum Chordata; class Chondrichthyes; order Hexanchiformes; family Hexanchidae; genus Heptranchias; species Heptranchias perlo. The sequence continues at coordinate 9,784,033 of NC_090364.1, forward strand.
TGGGTTAAGGTGTGTGTGTGTTGGGTTAAGGTGTGTGTGTGTTGGGTTAAGGTGTGTGTGTGTGTGTTGGGTTAAGTTGTGTGTGTGTTGGGTTAAGGTGTGCGTGTTGGGTTAAGGTGTGTGTGTGTGTGTGTGTTGGGTTAAGTTGTGTGTGTGTTGGGTTAAGTTGTGTGTGTGTTGGGTTAAGGTGTGTGTGTGTTGTGTTAAGTTGTGTGTGTGTTGGGTTAAGGTGTGTGTGTGTTGTGTTAAGTTGTGTGTGTGTTGGGTTAAGTTGTGTGTGTGTTGGGTTAAGTTGTGTGTGTGTTGGGTTAAGGTGTGTGTGTGTTGGGTTAAGGTGTGTGTGTGTTGGGTTAAGGTGTGTGTGTGTGTGTGTGTGTTGGGTTAAGTTGTGTGTGTGTTGGGTTAAGTTGTGTGTGTGTTGGGTTAAGGTGTGTGTGTGTTGTGTTAAGTTGTGTGTGTGTTGGGTTAAGGTGTGTGTGTGTTGTGTTAAGTTGTGTGTGTGTTGGGTTAAGTTGTGTGTGTGTTGGGTTAAGTTGTGTGTGTGTTGGGTTAAGGTGTGTGCGTGTTGGGTTTAATTGTGTGTGTGTTGGGTTAAGGTGTGTGTGTGTTGGGTTAAGGTGTGTGTGTGTTGGGTTAAGTTGTGTGTGTGTTGGGTTAAGGTGTGTGTGTTGGGTGTAATTGTGTGTGTGTTGGGTTAAGGTGTGTGTGTGTTGGGTTAAGTTGTGTGTGTGTTGTGTTAAGTTGTGTGTGTGTGTTGGGTTAAGGTGTGTGTGTGTTGGGTTAAGTTGTGTGTGTGTTGTGTTAAGTTGTGTGTGTGTTGGGTTAAGGTGTGTGTGTGTTGGGTTTAATTGTGTGTGTGTTGGGTTAAGATGTGTGTGTGTGTTGGGTTAAGGTGTGTGTGTGTTGGGTTAAGGTGTGTGTGTGTTGGGTTAAGGTGTGTGTGTGTTGGGTTTAATTGTGTGTGTGTTGGGTTAAGATGTGTGTGTGTGTTGGGTTAAGGTGTGTGTGTGTTGGGTTAAGGTGTGTGTGTGTTGGGTTAAGGTGTGTGTGTGTTGGGTTTAATTGTGTGTGTGTTGGGTTAAGGTGTGTGTGTGTTGGGTTAAGTTGTGTGTGTGTTGGGTTAAGGTGTGTGTGTGTTGGGTTTAATTGTGTGTGTGTTGGGTTAAGTTGTGTGTGTGTTGGATTTAATTGTGTGTGTTGGGTTAAGTTGTGTGTGTGTTGGGTTTAGGTGCGTGTGTGTGTATGTTGGGTTAAGGTGTGTGTGTGTTGGGTTTCATTGTGTGTGTGTGTTGCGTTTAGGTGCGTGTGTGTTGGGTTAAGGTGTGTGTGTTGGGTTAAGGTGTGTGTGTGTTGGGTTAAGTCGTGTGTGTGTTGGGTTTAGGTGCGTGTGTGTTGGGTTTAGGTGCGTGTGTGTTGGGTTAAGGTGTGTGTGTGTGTTGGGTTAAGGTGTGTGTGTTGGGTTAAGGTGTTTGTGTGTTGGATTTAATTGTGTGTGTGTTGGGTTAAGTGACGTGTGTGTTGGGTTTAGGTGCGTGTGTGTTGGATTTAATTGTGTGTATGTTGGATTTAATTGTGTGTGTGTTGGGTTAAGTTGTGTGTGTGTTGGGTTAAGGTGTGTGTGTGTTGGGTTTAGGTGTGTGTGTGTTGGGTTTAGGTGTGTGTGTGTTGGGTTTAGGTGCGTGTGTTGGGTTTAAGTGTGTGTGTTGGGTTTAGGTGTGAGTGTGTGTGTTGGGTTAAGGTGTGTGTGTGTTGGGTTAAGGTGTGTGTGTGTTGGGTTTAGGTGCGTGTGTTGGGTTTAGGTGTGAGTGTGTGTGTTGGGTTAAGGTGTGTGTGTGTTGGGTTAAGGTGTGTGTGTGTTGGGTTTAGGTGCGTGTGTGTTGGGTTAAGGTTTGTGTGTGTGTTGGGTTAAGGTGTGTGTGTGTGTTGGGTTAAGGTGTGTGTGTTGGGTTAAGGTGTGTGTGTGTTGGGTTAAGGTGTGTGTGTGTTGGGTTAAGGTGTGTGTGTGTTGGGTTTAGGTGCGTGTGTGTTGGGTTAAGGTGTGTGTGTGTGTTGGGTTTAGGTGTGTGTGTGTTGGGTTTAGGTGTGAGTGTGTGTTGGGTTAAGGTGTGTGTGTGTTGGGTTTAGGTGCGTGTGTGTTGGGTTTAGGTGTGTGTATGTTGGGTTTATGTGTGTGTGTGTGTTGGGTTAAGGTGTGTGTGTGTTGGGTTTAGGTGTGTGTGTGTGTTGGGTTAAGGTGTGTGTGTGTGTTGGGTTAAGGTGTGTGTGTGTTGGGTTTAGGTGTGTGTGTGTTGGGTTTAGGTGTGAGTGTGTGTGTTGGGTTAAGGTGTGAGTGTATGTGTTGTGTTAAGTTGTGTGTGTGTGTTGGGTACATTAGGCTTTGTTGTGCGTATATCCAAAATAATGATCTGTCAGATTCTACCTGTATGGGGCAGTAGCGGTGGCGTCTCATCTCTGGGCCAGCATGTTTTGGGTACAAACCCCATTTTAGGATTTGGGCTCGCCATCTTAGTTGACACTCCAGTGCAATGCTGAATAGTAACATTGCCAGAGGTGCCTTCCTTCAGATAAAATCTCAAACTGAAGGTCTGTCTCCCTGTGGAAGGAGAAGATCAAATGAATCAAAGGACTTCTTACAAACACATGATCATATGAAATTGACTGGCAGGAAAAGACCAACTGGTACAACAAGCCTGCCCCACATCATGATGGTAGGGCCATCATGACTAAACACTTCTTCCCTCCCCCGACCTCTACCCCCTCTCCCCCGGCAGCCATTTAATGGGAGAGGCAAAAAACAGAAAAACAACAGGGTCAATAAGGGAAAAAATACTCTGAAAAAAAACCTCTCCGACTCCCTCAGGCAATCGAAACCAGTCCAGGAGATCTCATGGACCAAGTATTATCAATAAAGACACTAACCTTCTATATGATGCGATCTCTGCCCCAGTCAGGAACCAGTCCAGCTCCCTCTTGAAGGCAGAGAGTCGACACCCACCACACCAGCCGGCAACGTATTCCAGAGGTTCAATTATTCGGGAAAAGAAGAACCGCCCAATATCCACTCTTCCATAGTTTAAACTCGTGTCCCCTGGCCCTCCCCGACTTGTTAAACTGGAATAATCTATCAATAGGGACGCCATCCAGCCTTATCCAATATTTTATAGATCTCTATCAGGTCACCTCCAAGTCTTCGCTGCTCTAAAGTAAATAGACCAAGGTCCTTGAGCCTATCTGAGTAACTTTAAGCTTCTTTAAGCTAGGAATTCATCTGAATCCATCTTGTGAAAAGGTCTTGATGCTGATATTCTACCTTTAGTTTCCTTAGGGGCAATTTCAGTCCTCCTGTGTTCTGTGTTTAAAGGAAGCACAGCTCAGAGATTGGGGCTACGGTGTTGTCACCCCATCTCTGACTTGCAGTCCCTTAGAATCACAGCTTCAACCTCATGACAAGTCAGTTGACTTTGCTTTGAGCTATCATTGGAGTAGAGGACTTGGCTGTTCTTTCTCCCGACTCCAAGTCAGACAGAAATTTCCTCCAGCCCCCTATGCATTTTGTGCGTGCCTCCCCACTTGACCTCCACTGAACCCAGCTGGTTTTCTCCAGGTTTAGCTAATAAAAAACCAGCTGGGCGAGCACAAAGTGCGACTGTCGCCTTGGAATTGGCACTTGCTCCGAGTTACGGCAGGGAGGTTGCGTGCTGCTTTAGGCCTTAAAAAAATTCGTACTTGAGTTTATTTATTTATTTTTTAAAAATTCGTTCACCGGATGTGGGCGTCGTTGGCGAGGCCAGCATTTATTGCCCATCCCTAATTGCCCTCGAGAAGGTGGTGGTGAGCCGCCTTCTTGAACCGCTGCAGTCCGTGTGGTGACGGTTCTCCCACAGTGCTGTTAGGAAGGGAGTTCCAGGATTTTGACCCAGCGACGATGAAGGAACGGCGATATATTTCCAAGTCAGGATGGTGTGTGACTTGGAGGGGAACGTGCAGGTGGTGTTGTTCCCATGTGCCTGCTGCTCTTGTCCTTCTAGGTGGTAGAGGTCGTGGGTTTGGGAGGTGCTGTCGAAGAAGCCTTGGCGAGTTGCTGCAGTGCATCCTGTGGATGGTACACACTGCAGCCACAGTGCGCCGGTGGTGAAGGGAGTGAATGTTTAGGGTGGTGGATGGGGTGCCAATCAAGCGGGCTGCTTTATCTTGGATGGTGTCGAGCTTCTTGAGTGTTGTTGGAGCTGCGCTCATCCAAGCAAGTGGAGAGTATTCCATCACACTCCTGACATGTGCCTTGTAGATGGTGGAAAGGCTTTGGGGAGTCAGGAGGTGAGTCACTCACCGCAGAATACCCAGCCTCTGACCTGCTCTTGTAGCCACAGTATTTATATGGCTGGTTTAGGTGATGCCTTTCATGACCTCAGGAAGTCTCAAAGCTCTTTAGAACCAATGAAGTACTTTTGGAGTGTAGTCACTGTTGTAATGTAGGAAATGCGGCAGCCAATTTGCGCACAGCAAGATCCCACAAACAGCAATGAGATAATGACCGGATAATCTGTTTCTATTAGTGATGTTGGTTGAGGGGTAAATACTAGTCAGCCAGCAAAGGAATGTATCATCATTCAAGTTTGGAGGGAAATCGGAATAAAAGTTCTGAACTTTAAACATTTATTTTTGGGAACAGTAAGTGATGAAAAGATATTTGATGAAGAAATAAAGATGCAAATTAGTTTTAATCTTTTCTTAAGTTTTATATATTTCTTAGTGCCCTTTCTTATATAAAAAAAGCCTTAAATTGTTGGGCAGTAAAAGTAAGGAGCTGTTCCCCCACACCAGAATTATTTATTTTAGTATTATGGTGTGTGAGGTAACAATTTTATTTATCTACTTGCAGTATATGAGATAATATCATTGTTATTATTTGCCAGGAATCAATCAAAAAGCATTTTACTGTCTCAGGGGAAAATCTCTTACAAACTTTATTTTCCAAATTCTCTCAGTGGAGATGTGTACGTTTTTCTCATTTCTGCTCCCCAGCAATCCTGTCCCACCCCTCCTCATCCCACCCCACCCCACCGCATCCCATCCCACCCCACTGACCTTTGCAACATCTGATCCACTGTGAGGGACACCTCAGGAGTTCTTCAAAGAAAATTCCAGTCACATAGAATTACTTAGAACGTACAGGAGAGAAACAGGCCATTTGGCCCAAATGGTCCCAATTGGTTTATGCTCCACACGAGCCTCCTCCCACCCCACTTCATGTAACCCTATCAGCATAACCTTCTGTTCCTTTCTCCCCCATCCAGCTTCTCTCCTCTGCTGAAGGTATAGAGTAACATATTCTGGGGTACAGTTCAGTAGGCCCCGGAAACCCTCAGTACATTGCTTCAAGTGGCCATTCTTCAAGCACTTATGGCTAGAATTTCCCATGAGAAAGCATCAAAGTGACCCCCCATATTATCCTCACCTGACATTGACACATGTACACTTTCAAGTAGGGGATCACTAGATAATGATCAGGAGAAGTAATCTTGGCTGAATTCCCTCTTCCTAGACCAGGATTGCTGAGACCGTACAACGAACATATCAGTTAACGTATATGAATAATGACAGAAAGGAAAGCACCCTCTGGTCCATCCAGCCTGTCCCACACAATTATGATACCTTGTGTATACCCCCCACTCCACCCGAAACCATGTGATCTCCTGCACAACACAGATCCCGCAATCAACCCTGGAACATTCTGGTCCGTACAAAAACAACAACTCGCATTTATATAGCGCCTTTAATAAGAACATAAGAACATAAGAAATAGGAACAGGAGTAGGCCATACGGCCCCTTGACGTGCTCCGTCATTCAATCAGATCATGGCTGATCTTCGACCTCAACTCCACTTTCCCACCCGATCCCCATATCCCTTGATTCCTCTAGAGTCCAAAAATCTATCCATCTCAGCCTTGAATACATTCAATGACTCAGCATCCATAGCCCCTCTGGGGTAGAGAATTCCAAAGATTCACAACCCTCTGCGTGAAGAAATTCCTCCTCATCTCAGTCTTGAATGGCCGACCCCTTATCCTGCAACTATGCCTCCTAGTTCTAGACTCTCTGTCCAGGGGAAACAATCTTTCAGCATCTACCCTGTCAAGCCCCCTAATAATCTTATATGTTTCAATGAGATCACCTCTCATTCTTCTAAACTCCAGAGAGTATAGGCCCATTCTACTCAACCTCTCCTCATTGGACAACACTCTCATCCCAAGAATTAATCGAGTGAACCTTTGTTGCACCGCCTCCAAGGCAAGTATATCCTTCCTTAGATAAGGAGACCAAAACTGTACGCAGTACTCCAGGTGAGGTCTCACTAAAGCCCTTACAACTGTAGTAAGACTTCCTTACTCTTGTACTCCAACCCCCTTGCAATAAAGGCCAACATGCCATTTGCTTTCCTAATTGCCTGCTGTTCCTGCATACTAACCTTTTGTGTTTCTTGTACCAGGACACCCAAGTCTCTCTGGACACCAACGTTTAATAGTTTCTCACCATTTAAAAAATATTCTGTTTTTCTATTCTTCCTACCAAAGTGAATAACCTCACATTTCCCCACATTATACTCCATCTGCCACCTTCTTGCCCACTCACTTAACCTGTCTATATCCCTTTGCAGGTGTGTCCTCCTCACAGCTTACTTTCCCACCTAGCCTTGTATCATCAGCAAACTTGGATACATTATACTCGGTCCCTTCATCTAAGTCATTAGTATAAATTGTAAATAGCTGAGGCCCAACTACCGATCCTTTGGGAACCCCACTAGTTACAGCCTGCCAACCTGAGAATGACCCGTTTATCCCTACTCTCTGTTTTCTGTCCTTTAACCAATCCTCTATCCATGCGAACAAATTACACCCAACGCTATGAGACCTTACCTTGTGTAACAACCTTGTCGAATGCCTTTTGAAAATCCAAGTATACTATAACGTAGTGAAACATCCCAAGGCGCTTCACAGGAGCGTTATCAAACAAAATTTGATACTGAGCCATATAAGGAGTTATTAGGACAGGTGACCAAAAGATTGGTCAAAGAAATAGGTTTTATGGAGCGTCTTAAAGGAGGAGAGAGAGAGGGAGAGGCGGAGAGGTTTAGGCAGGGAATTCCAGAGCTTGATGTTACTCCATTGGTGTCTTTTTCTGGCCACATTAGAAATGCACGATCTAAGTTAAACTTGTGGTTTAATATTTTCCACTATCTGACAGTGATAATTGCTTGAAACAAATAGCTCATAATGTTTAGGTATAAGTATGAATTATTTTACATCCTACATTGTGGGCTTTATTATCTTTTAGTATGATGGAATACTTGATGGACTTAAAGTACTTTTAAGCATTTAAATATTTCAAAATTAACTATTTGGATTGTGTTTTATTATATTCTTAAAGGCATCTTAACAAGACTAACATGATGCCACTTAACATAATGTTTTATAACAAATTTACAGGCACATAATATTCTATATGCTGATATTAAGGAAATTAGAAAGACAAAAGAGCATGACATGTGCCAGGATATTCTGGAAACTTAAAATGCAGGACATGGCAAGGAAGAGTAGTGAGGAACTCTAGTGTAAGAGTAGTGAGGAACTCTAGTGTAACAGTAGTGAGGATCTCTAGTGTAAGAGTAGTGAGGATCTCTAGTGTAAGAGTAGTGAGGAACTCTAGTGTAAGAGTAGTGAGGAACTCTAGTGTAACAGTAGTGAGGGGCCCCAGCGGCACATTCTACATTTCTTTTAACGTCTCCAATATTCTTTCTCTCCCCTCCTCCAAAAGCGTTGTCTCCCTCGCTGGGGAATGGTTCCCCAGGTGATAATTGCCCTCTGGTACTTGGCCAATGGCATTGCTCACGTGTGAACCTGGACAGTGAATGATAGCAAGCTATCCAAGCCTGATCCTGTTGTTACCTGACATCAGCATGTGCAAACACACGCACACAAATGCACGCACACACACAAATGCACACAGGTGCACAAATGCACATACATGTATACAAACACACACACAAACACATGCACACACACAAATGTACATAGGTGCACAAATGCACATACATGTATACAAACACACACACACAAACACATGCACACACACAAATGCACACAGGCGCACAAATGCACATACATGTATACAAACACACACACAAACACACGCACACACACAAGCACGCATATAAACACGCTCACGTAAACGTGCACATGCATATGCACACATGCATGTATGCATACATGCACATACACAAAATCGCACACACAGACATGCACACACACATGCACTCACATGCCGCACACACATACACATGTGAGTAAACACACACACACACATGCACACATATAGGAGGTGCTGTCCTTCAGGTGAGGTGTTAAACTGAGACCTGTTTGCCCGTTGAATGATTGCTGTCTTTGGCTTCTTAGCAACAGTCAGTGCACTTGAGGAAAAAGCAATTCATTAGATAGAAAGATGTGATAAGGCACTGTATGAATGCATAGTGGTAGCTGACTTCACGTTTCAGTGAGATATTAGCAGCAGAATGTAAATACCCGCAGAAGATTGGGGGTGGAAAATAAGAGATAGAGGAATTTCAAACAAACCTATTAACGTGTCTGTTACTATATTGAACTGGAAGATGTGCACAGAGTTCCACAGCCTCATTCTCAGAGGACAGTGGCACTAAAGCCTCATAAAGATAGATGGTACATTAACATCTACCAGGCCTCACATGAGGTGCCTTTCATCTGCTTCTGCAAGATTTGCGCCAGGAATTTCCTCAAGAATTTCCTCAAGACGCTGTAACTTTGGCGGAAACCCCTGATAAATCAAGCTTCCGCTGAAATTACAGTGGTTGCTTGGGAGAACCTCACCAACCCCTCCCCCGCACCAAGAAACTTTCAGCCGTTGGTCCCCCATGTTGAAAGTCCTATCATGCGAACTAAAGTTCAGAGTTCAGCACCGGTAAGGCTGGTCCCCGTCCAGTATCGGACTGGACGGCCCGATTTTTGAGTGGCACTGTCCGGGAATTTCTAAAATGTACACCAGACAGGAAACAGAACCAGTAACGTTCAAAATGGCACAGTACAACCATTTCTTGTGAGTTGAAATCTGCTGCATTGCTGATCCCTTAACAACGGCTGGAGGCAAAATTAAATTGTTCATCCTGCAAGCTCAAGCTGTGCGTATGTTTCATGTTCTGGGAAAAGGGGAGTGTTAAGGTGATGAGAGACGGTCGCAAACGCTTTCAACCTACTCTTGAAAACAAATCAAATGGCTCCTTTGCACATGAGGAAATGTCAGAGAACGGCTTATTGAACAGCCCATTAAGCAGCTTCCCCAGAAAACCACAGGCCCTGCCACCTGCTGTTGGTCTTAAGAAGCAGGTCAGCGGTTTAGTGCCAGCAGCACTACTGTTTGAGGGCTGTGCAATGCTTTCATCTTCAGCCTCCTCGCTCCATTGCCACAGTGACACGCATTGAAAGACTTGACAGTGGACGGGGGCCATGGGCGATGCTGAAGGAGCTTTACTGGCAATGTGCTGAACAATCTACTGAATGCAATTAGGCAAGAGTTGAAGGGAGTCTTTTCTCTGCGTTGTTGACGTCAAGCTTTGAGTTGATTGCCGCTCGTACTCTCCCTCCCTCCTCCCTCTCTGGCTGGCTCGTTGCTACTGGCTTGTAATGGGATCTGATTGTTGAGATCTGAGAAATAGTTTCAATCCAGAACTACGTATGCTATAGCAGGTTCAATGATGTGTAGCTTTTGTAAGAAGTAGCTTGCTCGACGGTGCATTATTATGTCCCAACATATTAAACTGAAGCATTTATTTGGTTCAAGCTGCCTCGCTCAGCTGCAACTGGGGTGGATCACGTAACTGTGTGTGTAACACACTCCAGGCTACATGTAATCCTGTGTGTAACACACTCCAGGCTACATGTAATCCTGTGTGTAACACACTCCAGGGTACATGTAATCCTGTGTGTAACACACTCCAGGCTACATGTAATCCTGTGTGTAACACACTCCAGGCAATGTGTTAATCTGTGGAATACACTCTAGCAATGTGTTAATCTGTGTAACACACACCAGGCAATGTGTTAATCTGTGGAATACACTCTAGCAATGTGTTAATCTGTGTAACACACACCAGGCAATGTGTTAATCTGTAATGCACTCCAGGCTACATGTAACTCCATGTGTAACATGCTCCAGTCTAAATGTAACCCCATGTGTAACATACTCCAGGCTACATGTAACTCCATGTGTAACATGCTCCCGGCTACATTTAACCCCATGTGTAACATACTCCATGCTAGATGTAACCCCATGTGTAACACACTCCAGGCTACATGTAACCCCATGTGTAACACACTCCAGGCTAGATGTAACCCCATGTGTAACACACTCCAGGCTACATGTAACCCCATGTGTAACACACTCCAGGCTACATGTAACCCCATGTGTATCATGCTCCAGGCTACATGTAACCCCATGTGTATCATGCTCCAGGCTACATGTAACCCCATGTGTAACACACTCCAGACTACATGTAACCCCATGTGTATCATGCTCCAGGCTACATGTAACCCCATGTGTAACATACTTCAGACTACGTGTAACATACTCCAGACTACATGTAACCCCATGTGTATCATGCTCCAGGCTACATGTAACCCCATGTGTAACATACTCCAGACTACATGTAACCCCATGTGTAACATACTCCAGACTACATGTAACCCCATGTGTAACAAACTCTAGGCTACATGTAACCCCATGTGTAACATGCTCCAGGCTACATGTAACCCCATGTGTAACATACTCCAGGCTACATGTAACCCCATGTGTAACACACTCCAGGCTACATGTAACCCCATGTGTAACATGCTCCAGGCTACATGTAACCCCATGTGTAACATACTCAAGGCTACATGTAACCCCATGTGTAACACACTCCAGGCTACATGTAACCCCATGTGTAACACACTCTAGGCTACATGTAACTCTGTATGTAACACACTCCAGGCTACATGTAACTCCGTATGTAACACACTCCAGGCTACATGTAACTCCATATGTAACACACTCCAGGCTACATGTAACTCTGTATGTAACACACTCCAGGCTACATGTAACTCTGTATGTAACACACTCCAGGCTACATGTAACTCTGTATGTAACACACTCCAGGCTACATGTAACTCTGTATGTAACACACTCCAGGCTACATGTAACTCTGTATGTAACACACTCCAGGCTACATGTAACTCTGTATTTAACACACTCCAGGCTACATGTAACTCTGTATGTAACACACTCCAGGCTACATGTAACTCTGTATGTAACACACTCCAGGCTACATGTAACTCTGTATGTAACACACTCCAGGCTACATGTAACTCTGTATGTAACACACTCCAGGCTACATGTAACTCTGTATGTAACACACTCCAGGCTACATGTAACTCTGTATTTAACACACTCCAGGCTACATGTAACTCTGTATGTAACACACTCCAGGCTACATGTAACTCTGTATTTAACACACTCCAGGCTACATGTAACTCTGTATGTAACACACTCCAGGCTACATGTAACTCTGTATGTAACACACTCCAGGCTACATGTAACTCTGTATGTAACACACTCCAGGCTACATGTAACTCTGTATTTAACACACTCCAGGCTACATGTAACTCTGTATGTAACACACTCCAGGCTACATGTAACTCTGTATTTAACACACTCCAGGCTACATGTAACTCTGTATGTAACATACTCCAGGCTACATGTAACTCTGTATTTAACACACTCCAGGCTACATGTAACTCTGTATTTAACACACTCCAGGCTACATGTAACTCTGTATGTAACACACTCCAGGCTACATGTAACTCTGTATTTAACACACTCCAGGCTACATGTAACTCTGTATGTAACACACTCCAGGCTACATGTAACTCTGTATGTAACACACTCCAGGCTACATGTAACTCTGTATTTAACACACTCCAGGCTACATGTAACTCTGTATGTAACACACTCCAGGCTACATGTAACTCTGTATTTAACACACTCCAGGCTACATGTAACTCTGTATGTAACATACTCCAGGCTACATGTAACTCTGTATGTAACACACTCCAGGCTACATGTAACTCTGTATTTAACACACTCCAGGCTACATGTAACTCTGTATGTAACATACTCCAGGCTACATGTAACTCTGTATTTAACACACTCCAGGCTACATGTAACTCTGTATGTAACACACTCCAGGCTACATGTAACTCTGTATGTAACACACTCCAGGCTACATGTAACTCTGTATGTAACATACTCCAGGCTACATGTAACTCTGTATGTAACACACTCCAGGCTACATGTAACTCTGTATTTAACACACTCCAGGCTACATGTAACTCTGTATGTAACACACTCCAGGCTACATGTAACTCTGTATGTAACACACTCCAGGCTACATGTAACTCTGTATGTAACATACTCCAGGCTACATGTAACTCTGTATTTAACACACTCCAGGCTACATGTAACTCTGTATGTAACACACTCCAGGCTACATGTAACTATGTATGTAACACACTCCAGGCTACATGTAACTCTGTATGTAACATACTCCAGGCTACATGTAACTCTGTATTTAACACACTCCAGGCTACATGTAACTCTGTATGTAACATACTCCAGGCTACATGTAACTCTGTATGTAACACACTCCAGGCTACATGTAACTCTGTATGTAACACACTCCAGGCTACATGTAACTCCGTATGTAACATACTCCCTTTCCTCTCCAAAGTCCTTGAATGTGTTGCCGCCTCCCAAATCTGTGCCCATCTTTCCCGCAACTCCATGTTTGAATCCCTCCAATCAGGAGTCCGTCCCTGCCACAGAAACAGCCCTTATCAAAGTCACAAATGACATCCTATGTGATTGTGACTGTGATAAACTATCCCTCCTCATCCTTCTCCACCTGTCTGCAGCTTTTGACACGGTTGACCACACCATCCTCCTCCAACGCCTCTCATCCATCGTCCAGCTGGGTGCAACACCTGCCCTCTCACCTCCTCCCTTCCCACCGCCCAGGGCCCCAAACACTCCTTCCAGGTGAAACAGCAATTTACTTGTACTTCTTTCAATTTAATATATTGTATTCGCTGCACACAATGCGGTCTCCTCTGTATTGGGGAGACCAAATGCAGACTGGGTGATCGCTTTGCTGAACACCTCCACTCTGTCCGCAAGCGTGACCAGGACCTGCTGGTCGCTTGCCATTTTAATTCCCCGTCCCACTCCCACTCTGACCCCTCTGTCCTCGGCCTCACTGTTCCAATGAAGCTCAACGTAAGCTCGAGGAACAGCACCTCATCTTTCGATTAGGTAATTTACAACGTTCTCGATTCAACATTGATTTCAATAACTTCAGATCATAACCATTGCTCCCATTTTTTCAGGCAGCGGGTGCTGGTAATGGTTCTGATGTTGCCATTTACAGCTCCTCTAGACCCATCTTTTGTTTCTTAACCTGTCCCATTACCACCCTCCTTGCCTTGCACCATCATCCCTTTTTTCATTAAATCACTCCTGCCCTCCACCCTATCACAGACCCTCCCTTTTGTTCTTTCCTCCCCTCGCTCCGCCCTTTCTCAGGCTCTGTACTTGCTTAAAAACTGTTTAATCTTCAACTTCTTCCAGTTCTGACGAAAGGCCTTCGACCTGGAACGTTAACTCTGATTTTTTTTCTCCACTGATGCTGCCTGACTTGCTGAGTATTTCCAGAATTTTCTGCTAATATCTCCTTATGTGGCTCGGTGTCAAACTTTGTTTGATAATCGCTCCTGTGAAGCACCTTGGGATGTTTTATTAGGTTAAAGGCGCTATATAAATGCAAGTTGTTGTTGTTGTTCTGTGTAACACTCCAGGTTACATGTTGTCATGTCTTTAACATACTCCAGGTGACACGTTACCCTGTATGTAATATACTTCAGACTATGTGTTACTCTGTATGTAAAAGGCTCCAGGCGACATTTTATTCTAGATGTAACACGGTTAAGGCTGCATTATCCTCCAATATAACAAATTCCAGGTTATTTGATCATGTATGAAACACAATCGAGGGAACACTACGTGACATAACACATTACAGGCTGTACCATTCTCTCAGAATGTCCCAAAGTGCGTTATGATCAATGGGGTACTTTTGAAGAGTTGCTGTTATGTAGGCAAATGTGGCAGTTAAATTGCACACAGAACCCTGTTGGGCTATGCATTTCCCAGCATATAACTCATTGCAAGATATGTATTACTCTGTATGTAACACATCATTGGCTACGCATTGCCCCATTTAGATCACATCATATGCGATATATTACCCTGCATATAATATACCTTAACTGGCTGGGCCGTAATTTAGTGGAGTGGATCCCTCACCTGCTCGATTTTCAACCCATTGAAATCAGACAGGTTCCACAACTGGTGACCGATTTGTTCCACCAGATTACCACCCAGATGGTGAAGGTGAAAACGGCCACCGTTGTAGGCCAAGTATTACCCTCTTTATAACACACTGTGGGTCAAGTATTACCCTCTTTATAACCAACTGTGGGTCAAGTATTAACCTCTTTATACCACATTGTGGGCCAAATATTACCCTCTTTATAACACACTGTGGGTCAAGAATTACCCTCTTTTTATCACCTTTAAGGACAAGTATTACCCTCTTTATAAAACACTGTGGGCCAAGTATTACCCTCTTCATATCACACTGTGGGTCAAGTATTACCCTCTTTATAACATATTGTGGGTCAAGTATTACCCTCTTTATAACCTACTGTGAGTCAAATATTACCCTCTTTATATCACATTAAAGGTCAAGTATTACGCTCTTTATATCACATTAAAGGCCAAGTATCACCCTCTTTATAACACACTGTGGGTCAAGTATTACCCTCTTTATATCACACTGTGGGTCAAGTATTACCCTCTTTATAACACATTGTGGGTCAAGTATTACCCTCTTTATAACACAATGTGGGTCAAGTATTACCGTCTTTATATTACATTAAAGGCCAAGTATCACCCTCTTTATAACACACTGTGGGTCAAGTATTACCCTCTTTACATCACATTGTGGGTCAAGTATTACCCTCTTTATAACACACTGTGGGTCAAGTATTACCCTCTTTACATCACATTGTGGGTCAAGTATTACCTTCTTTACATCATGTTATAGGCCAAGTATTACAATCTATATATCACATTGAAGGCCAAGTATTACCCTCTTTATAACACACTGTGGGTCAAGTATTACCCTCTTTGTAACACACTGTGGGTCAAGTATTAACCTCTTTATCGCATATTGTGGGCCAAGTATTACCCTCTTTATAACACACTGTGGGCCAAGTATTACCCTCTTTATATCACATTGTGCGTCAAGTGTTACCCTCTTTATAACCTACTGTGGGTCAAGTATTACCCTCTTTGTATCACACTGTGGGTCAAGTATTACCCTCTTTATAACACACTGTGGGTCAAGTATTACCCTCTTTGTATCACACTGTGGGTCAAGTATTAACCTCTTTGTATCACACTGTGGGTCAAGTATTAACCTCTTTATATCACACTGTGGGTCAAGTATTAACCTCTTTATAACACACTGTGGGTCAAGTATTACCCTCTTTGTATCACACTGTGGGTCAAGTATTAACCTCTTTGTATCACACTGTGGGTCAAGTATTAACCTCTTTGTATCACACTGTAGGTCAAGTATTACCCTCTTTATATCACACTGTGGGTCAAGTATTACCATCTTTATAACACACTGTGGGTCAAGTATTAACCTCTTTATAACACACTGTGGGTCAAGTATTACCATCTTTATAACACACTGTGGGCCAAGTATTACCCTCTTTATATCACATTGTGCGTCAAGTGTTACCCTCTTTATAACACACTGTGGGTCAAGTATTAACCTCTTTATAACACACTGTGGGTCAAGTATTACCATCTTTATAACACACTGTGGGCCAAGTATTACCCTCTTTATATCACATTGTGCGTCAAGTGTTACCCTCTTTATAACATATTGTGGGTCAAGTATTACCCTCTTTGTATCACACTGTGGGTCAAGTATTACCCTCTTTATAAAATATTGTGGGTCAAGTATTACCCTCTTTATAAAATATTGTGGGTCAAGTATTACCCTCTTTATAAAATATTGTGGGTCAAGTATTACCCTCTTTATATCACACTGTGGGTCAAGTATTACCCTCTTTACATCACATTGTGGGTCAAGTATTACCTTCTTTACATCATGTTATAGGCCAAGTATTACAATCTTTATATCACATTGAAGGCCAAGTATTACCCTCGTTATATCACACTGCGGGTCAAGTATTACCCTCTTTACAACGCACTATGGGTCAAGTATTACCCTCTTTATCACATATTGTGGGTCAAGTATTACCCTCTTTATAACACACTGCGGGTCAAGTATTAACCTCTTTATATCACATTGTGCGTCAAGTGTTACCCTCTTTATAACCTACTGTGGGTCAAGTATTACCCTCTTTGTATCACACTGTGGGTCAAGTATTAACCTCTTTGTATCACACTGTGGGTCAAGTATTAACCTCTTTATAACACACTGTGGGTCAAGTATTACCCTCTTTGTATCACACTGTGGGTCAAGTATTAACCTCTTTGTATCACACTGTGGGTCAAGTATTAACCTCTTTATATCACACTGTGGGTCAAGTATTAACCTCTTTATAACACACTGTGGGTCAAGTATTACCATCTTTATAACACACTGTGGGCCAAGTATTACCCTCTTTATATCACATTGTGCGTCAAGTGTTACCCTCTTTATAACATATTGTGGGTCAAGTATTACCCTCTTTGTATCACACTGTGGGTCAAGTATTACCCTCTTTATATCACATTGTGCGTCAAGTATTACCCTCTTTATAAAATATTGTGGGTCAAGTATTACCCTCTTTATAAAATATTGTGGGTCAAGTATTACCCTCTTTATAACACAACGTGGGTCAAGTATTACCCTCTTTATAACACACTGTGGGTCAAGTATTACCCTCTTTATATCACACTGTGGGTCAAGTATTACCCTCTTTATATCACACTGTGGGTCAAGTATTACCCTCTTTATATCACACTGTGGGTCAAGTATTACCCTTTTTATATCACATTATGAGCCAAGTATTACCCTCTTTATATCACATTGTAAATTATGCATTACCCTCTTTAAAGGGGGTCTTGATGGTGACGCTCCCTCTTTAAAATGAGCCTGATGGTGACAACTCCTTACTCAGCTATCCCATCTTAAAAAGATTTAAAAGGTGACCGAGGAGGAAACATCGCGAAAGGATACTTGCTAAACACTCAGCTTGATCCCATCTACAAATGACTTTTTTTTACACTGTCTGAAAACCTCTTCGGAATCGATACCTTCACAGTTAAAGGCACAAAACAACCAATTTTCATGTCAACAACCTTGCTCGGCCGCGCTGTGCGAACGAGAGCAGTCTCTACAATCAGTTTGTGCAGGATCCTGCAATTACTGATAATTACCTGAATCAAAACCTTCTACTCCATGCAAACACGACCCACCCCAATGAACAGACTGTCCACAGATACCAATTATTGGCCAAGATTGTTGACACAAACTGAGGTGAGATGATAAACAGGTGGAACTGCTTGAAATAGAAATACCAATGACAGGCAATTTACTCTGGGAAGTGCGAGTAAGTGCATTGCCGTCTCAACCAGATATTTTTAGCTACATGCAGTGCCAATCCTGGGATTCTCCGAGAGGCTCCACATTTGGCCATTTACCTGATAAGTTTCAGCTTGGCTCGGTAGCAGCACTCGCACTTCCAAGTCAGAGGGTCTTGGGCTCAAAGCCCGTTCCAGAGACTTGAGCACATAATCTAGCTTGACACTTCAGCCCAGAGAGTGCTGCGTTGTCGGAGTTCCTGTCTTTTCGATGAGACATTAAAAGACGAGGCTATCTCCAACCACTTTCTTGCGTCCCTCACCACCCACACCCCCAGTACCTCCTTACAACTCCAGTTCCTTCTGCGTTCTACCTCTGAAAAAATCTCTCTTCCAAGTGAATTTCAACTGCACTTTCAAACTGCCCACTACATAACTTTTGGCTTTCCATTCACCACATTACTTCTGCAGCCATCAATCTGCTCAACCATTCCCTCACCTCCGCCTTTGCTACCTTTATCCCCAGCAAAACCTTTACTCTCTTCCATCCTGGCCGTTCCCCCACGTATGGCCTCTATCTTCGCTCTCTTCGGTCCAAGGGATGCAGAGTTGAACGTACATGGCGCAAAACTGGTTTAGCCATTCATTGCCAGATCTGGCTGGACCGCATCACGCACTGTGGGGCCCTGCTTTCCTCTGCCAAAACTGTTCACTCCTCCAGGGTCACCCTGGAATGCAAAGATTCTCCGCTACCAACTTTCTCCTTAGAACCCTCTCCCCTGCTCCCCATTAAAGCTGTGGGTTCGCTACCAGCATGCCCCCGATTACTTCCCTCTCCAGATTTTCCTGAGGTCCTCGGCCAGCGTCTGAGCTGGCCAATCTTGATGCCCTCCCTATAACTGGTGAGCTGCCTCTAGGGCCACGGATGGTGCCTATCCTAATGAGGCCAGTGGACCAATTTTTGCTCTGGTACTGCTGCCGGCCTCATCAGGCGTGTGCGCTGCACCGGGATTGCGGCCAGATTCGGGTGCAATCCAATTTCCAGGCCTTTGGCTCTTTTGTCTCTTGTAGGTTGTCAGGTCAACTTCAGTCTTCCCTTCTTCCTCCATGAGAGGAGTCGATCGCACAAATCAAAGCTTAGCTTGCTTAGCTTTATTACCAGCAAGAGACCCAAACTCCAATGGTGAACTGGAATTCCCGTGGTCCAAATAAAATATTGCATCTGGGAGGTCTACCAAGAGATAAAGCTGTTTGTTTTGTCCAAAAGTACTGTTGCTTATCAGACCCAGCAAGGAAGTGTAAAAGGATATATTAACCCTTATGGACTGATTCCATGTTTATTGTTTTAAAATATCCGCTGGGTGTTGTCCCGATCGTCCGGCGATTGGTGGGAAGTCCATTTAAACGTCAGTCAGGGGTTTCTGCCGATGTCCTGCCGAAGTTGTGGTGGTCGATCAGGAAGACCTCCATGGAAATTTCTCGGTATATTGCTGTTTCTCACTGGTTCTACCTGTTAGTCAACCTGTAAATAACGCAAATAAATCTGACCAAGTAGTTCCAGCCTGTAAGCATCGGTGACCCAAAAACTCTCCAATGATTGGTGTACAATGATTAGAGGTGCCATACGCCACACACACAAGGGCACAGGTACATCTGTTCAATCTTTATGGCTGAGATTGTGTATGTCGGATGATTATAAAATAAGAAGCATTCGGTTATATTCAGAAAGGGTTACACTTGTGAAGTTGTAATACTGATTTTGTTCAGAAGAAAACAGATATATGTCAGATTACATAGAATGTACAGCATAGAAACAGGCCATTCAGCCCAACAGGTTCATGCCGGTATTTATGCTCCACAGGAGCCTCCTCCCTCCCTACTTCATCCAACCCTATCAGCATATCCTTTGATTCCTTTCTTCCTCACGTATTTATCTAGCTTCCCCTTAAATGCATCTATGCTAGTCGTCTCAACGACGCCTTGAGATAATGAGTTCCATATTCTAACCACTCTCTGGGTAATAAAATTTCTCCTGAATTCCCGACATGATTTATTAGTGACTATCTTATAGTTATGGCCCCTAGTTCTAGTCTTCCCCGCAAGTGGAAACATCTTCTCTACGTCATATCAAACCCTTTCGGAATCTTAAAGCCCTCTCTCAGGTCATCCCTCAGCCTTCTGTTTTCCAGAGAAAAGAGCCCCAATCTGCTCAATCTTTCCTGATAGTTCTAACCTCTCAGTTCTGGTATCATCCTAGTAAATCTTTTTTGCACCTTCTCCAGTGCCTCTATGTCCTTTTTATAATATGGAGACCAGTACTGTTCACAGTACTCCAAATGTGGCCTAACCAAGGTTTGATACATGTCTAACCAAGGTTCTATACAGATAGACCAATAGTGTCAGAAACATCGAGGAGGTCAGGTACTGAATTGGAGAAATTCATTGCTTAGATATAGATGTAATTGAAGATCGAGGTGTAGGTTAAGTATCAAGGCAGTCAGATGAAGACTGAATGGACACTCACTCTGAATGGACACTCACTCCAGGGTAGTTGAGGTTTTCTGGGACCCCGAGGCTTGGCTGAAATATTAATTGGAACTAACAGAATCAGCTTCGGGATCGAGCTGCTAAACTGAAATGGTGCCTAGTTTTAAGGACGTAAATGGAAAAGTGATAATTGAAAGGGAGAAGGTCAATAATGGATGGATTGATTGAGAGAGAGGAATAAGAGACAGAGAGCAACTAATTGGAAGATAAACAGACAGAAAGTGGTAGATGGAAAAGGGTTGAATGGATAGAGACAAACTAGGCCAATAAATCGGCAAAATGCAAAAGGTAGAGAGTCAGCTAACAAACAGCTGATTTTAATGGAACTGGACTTCCCTCTTCTCAGTAAAAATAAATTCGGATTTCTGGAAAATCTAAAATAAAAACAGAAAAGCACCTGAAAAGAGAAAAATCAGGTTAATGACTCAGATAGAGAATTGGAAAAGGGAAGGCAGACAAGCCTCTTTATGCAGTGGGGGGGGGGGGAACAAATGAAATGAGGAAGATGATATCAACAGTAAAAGGTCATAGTTGAGCAGGAGTTCCCAAGCCTTTTTTGTGGCCTATGTACCATGAAGCCTCACGGGCAACGTACAGAAGGCAATCTTTGACTTGGGTGTGAAATTGGCCACTGCAACTTGCCAGTTGTGGGAGGGGACGGGGGGACGGGAAATTGGTTGGTACCCATGCTGAGCTGGTCGGCAGGCTGGGCCTGGGTGCGGAAAGACGATCCTGGAATGGCGGGTGGGTAGGTGGGGGGGGGGGTCGAGGTGAAGGAAGGCATCGCATGGGCCACGAGCAAGCCGGAGTTTTTTGGTGGTCGCAGGAAGAGCACTTAATTTTTCGAGCAGGCTTCAGCGTCCCTTTAAGGACTGCGGGTCAGGCTGCTGAGCGCCTGGTACATATGGGCGGAGTGAGCAAGACGCATCCTCTGCCCAATTTTACCTGAAAATTGCAACCAGGGTCCGAACAACTGGCGTAGGACCTGATTTGCAGGCAGGTGGGCAGCTCACCCATATCCTGGCCCTCCTGAAAATAGCAGGGTCCTCGGTGTATTCACCCATCCCTCTGATTTTCAACTGCCAGCCGTCCGTTTTTCAGGCGGGAGTACGGCTGCCTAAAAAAGTTGCCCCCACAAAGTTTATATTAGTGTATCCATTTTCTGGTATATGTCTCAAGTTGCAGATACTAACTGGTATTCTGATTTAGGGTTTATTGACCGATGGGACAACAAGATTAAGAACAGTCCTTTCAAAATCTCCAGGCCCACAAGATTCAAACAGGACAAACGGACAATTAAAGCCCAAATAGAGTAGCTTGGGCTTCCTAGGCCAATTGCTGGGGCTGGTGGATCACGTACAGGCCCATAGGGTATAGTTTGGTACAGCCTAGTGTTATTACGAAGAGGTAGATAATGGGTTTAAGACGTCATGAACAGATTATTTTAAAAAAAGACTGGGAAGTGGTGAAAAGGGCTGGGTGGACATATGGAGAAACCTTCCCTCTTCTGCCCTTATGTCATGGAATTCCATGGTAAACATGAAGCTGAGCTCGTCCTTTGCTGTCTTTTTCTCCTTGCTTTCCTTTTTGGCCAGGGTGTCCCCCATTGCATTTCAGATCTCGTCAGTCTCCAGCCTCCCTCTTGAACCCCTTGGACACCAGTCACTGAAAGCTAACATGTAGGTGCAGCAAGCAATTAGGAAGGCAAATGGTACGTTGGCCTTTATTACAAGAGGACTTGTCTTACTGCAATTATAAAGGGCCTTGGTGAGACCGCACCTGGAGTATTGTGTACAATTTTGGTCTCCTTATCTAAGGAAGGATGTACTTGCCATAGAGGGAGTGCAATGAAGGTTCATTAGACTGATAACTGGGATGGCGGGATTGTCGTATGAGGAGAGATTGAGTAGACTAGGCCTGTATTCTCTAGAGTTTAGAAGAATGAGAGGTGATCTCATTGAAACATACAAAATTCGTACAGGGCTCGACAGGGTAGATGCAGGGAGGATGTTTCCCCTGGCTGGGGAATCTAGAACCGGGGTCACAGTTTCAGAATAAGGGGTAGGCCATTTAGGACTGAGATGAGGAGAAATTTCTCCACTCAGAGGGTGGTGAATCTACCTGGAGGCTCAGTCATTGAGTACATTCAAAACAGAGATCGATAGATTTCTAGATATTAAAGGCATCAAGGGATATGGGGATGGTGCAGGAAAATGGCGTTGAGGTAGAAGATCAGCCATGGTCTTGTTGAATGGCGGAGCAGGCTCGAGGGGCCGGATGGCCTACTGCTCCTATTTCTTATATTCTTATGTTCTTTTGTTCCCTCTATCTTCTTGCCTCCCCCTTCAACCTTTTTATTTAGAACCACTGAAACATTATCACCTTGTCATTTTTTTTTAACTTTCTCTAATCTATCCCCCTCTGAACTTCCAGTTCTCCGGTCTCTTCGGTAAAGTCCCTGACGCTGTCCACAAACCTACAGATGATAGTGGTGCATCAGAGGTTCAACTGAGAGCTTGTCTAAAGTGGAAGTAAAAGATCCCAAGGCACTATTCGAAGAAGAGCAGGTGTCCTGGCAAACATTTATCCCTCAACCAACACCACCAAAAACCAGATTATCAGGTCGCCTATCTCACAGCAGTGCGCAAATTGGCTGCCATGTTTGCCTACATTACAAACCAATGGAATGTAAAATTGGCCATGTTGTACTTTGGGTGATCGCTCTGTCAGATTACCACCTAGGCTGTGAAGATGATTCTCTATTTATTGAAAGGAATGGGGGGTGAGTTCGACAATTCATTCCCCCTCTGATACATGCGACTTGAGAGTGCTTAATGCTAACAATGGTGGAAAGCGGGGGGAGGGGAAACACCCGTAAGCATTAATTTAAATAAAGAATATCGACTAAATAGGCCATGAAGGCTGACAATTATCCTCGGTAGCCATTTTAAAATTCAGTTAGAGACAGCCGTGGTTTGCAGTAACATCACTTTGGGGCTTTTTCCTTCTCTCATCCTTTCCGTTGACTTTCATATTTTTATTTGATTTGCAAATTTAGTTGAAGGGTTTGCTGACTCCAGCAATGCAAGACAGCTGAGTTAACATCTTGAAGAAACCATCACTGACCTAGGATACATCAGCAATTTTGCCGTTTCATCTGTGTAATTTAATGCATTGCTGTTCTACCATCAGAATTGCTTAAACATCAACAAAGAGGTAAAAAAGGAAACACAAATATGGTGACACTCACTCTATTAAAAATTCATATCGGATGCTGCCCTATTTTTCAGGCAAATTTAGGGTCAACCTGACACCCATTTTGAAATGTCATAGAGCAACATAATTCATTCAAGACACTTGATAACAAAAGTAAGTTGTAAAAGTAGACCTCAGGCTCAGGGCAGCTTAATTTTGCAAAAGGGGTCCTCAAACAGGTGGTAGGCCCTCTATTTACGTACAGAAAGGGCCTGACACCTGTTTCTGGACGTCTATTTATCTGCCTTTATCAGTATGGTGGGTGGTGCGTAATGAGCCTGTCCAAGCCGCCTGCCATATTGGATGCTTAGGCACCCATTTTGCGCCTGAAGAAACAATGTAGTGTCATCACATTACTTGGCCACTGTCTCTAATTAGCTGAATGTAAAGAAAAAAAGAAACATTCAGGCTTTAAGGCCTGTAAAACTCTATAAGATTGTATTCGCTGGAAAGATGTTTCTGTGATTGTAGTTACAGAATTGTTATATGGCCTGAGAGAAGTGTTTGCAAAAATTGGCTGAAACAGGATGGGGAAACTCTTTGCTGCCAGTCTGCCTAAGTCTGGGGAAAGGATTTCAAGTTAAAATACTGAAAGAAAAGCACAATTAATGTGCTTCCTTACAATAAGGGCGGAGGGTTCATCCTGGTACTGTTAGATCAAAGTAGGCCAATTTGGTGACGTTGCGATTGCCAACGTATGGACATAGTCCTGGAGGTTTCATCACACAACCTCCAGCTTCTAATCACCCCGCCCGGTCAAACAGTCTT
Source organism: Heptranchias perlo (assembly GCF_035084215.1). NCBI lineage: Eukaryota > Metazoa > Chordata > Chondrichthyes > Hexanchiformes > Hexanchidae > Heptranchias > Heptranchias perlo. The sequence continues at coordinate 9,808,385 of NC_090364.1, forward strand.
TTCTCCCCACCTCCAATATTTTTATAATGAGTAAACAAAAGTATTCAAAGAAAATGCAAAAAAAAATACACCATTGTTTTTAATGCCTCTATGGTTTTCGTCCTGGGTTATGGGTAGCAGTGTCCCAGAGACTAATTTTCAATTCTTGGAGACTCCAGGACAATCCTGGAGGGTTGGCAACCCTAGGTCAAGCCTGTATTTGTTAGGTCCTGATTTACACTGAAATAACTAGGCCTCAGTCTAATCCAATGAGGCGCTGCTTACTCTCCACCTGTAATCAAACCAACTGAGAACAAAAATAGAAATAAAAACATATACAGATATATTGTGGTCATTTAGTGACAGAGATCACTGGCGTTGCACAGATATAGAGAAAACAGAATTTTCCAGTAAAGTGCTATTCGAAATTCATGTCCTACGATCAATATTGATTCAAATCCTTGCATGCAGGAGCCAAACCTATGTCAGTGTTATAAATTTAAAAATAACAAACTCAAACCAGAGGCTATTAAATAGTTTGACAGCTACACATTTATAATATTTATATATACATATACACATGTTCTGTTGTATCTCTGTGTCATTCAGTGAATTGAAGCAGTTGGAGTTACACAGTGGAACTGCAGTTAGGGGCCTGGATCTAGCAGGTCCCAATCCCCTGTTTCATTACCATGTTTTCATAAATTGGACACAGTTGGATAAAACAAAAGTGTTTTTTTTTTGTGAGGCACATAAATCAGTTTATCAATCAGTATGGATAGATCACCTCATGGTTGAGTAACGCATGTCATTTGGCCTTTTTCAGTAGGCTCCATCTTGCACTTAGTTCAGCGAGACAACTTAAATCAAATAAATACTCCTATTCATGCAAAGTAATAGCTGAAGTCACGAGCAGGCATACCACTCGTAACAGAGGCTGCACATCACTGAACCTGGTATCTGTACCCATGCTCTGGCCTGAACCAATTATAGTTCTTTGGTGACAGCAAGAGCCAGGAGTGTGAGAAGATGGAGGAAGCTCATATCTGGAGTTAAACAGAAGTGTTTATGAACTTCAGTTTAGTGTTTTTTAAAATTTGTTCTCAGGATATGTGCGATGCTGACAAGGCCAAAATTGTTGCCCATCCATAGATAGCCTGAGAAGGTAGTGGTGGTGGGCCTTCTACCTGAATCACTGCAGTCCTTGTGGTGATGGTGCTCCCAGGATGGTGTTAAGTGGGAAATTCCAGGGTGATGACCAAGCAACAATGACGATATAGCAACATATACCCAAAAAGGGATGGCGTGTGATTTGGAGAGATGGAACTTGGAGGCGGTGGCGCTCCCAGGATATTGCTGCTCTTGTCCTTCTTGGTGCTAGGGGTCGCAGGGAAGGAAGGTGCTGTCGAAGTGACCTTGGTGAATTGCTGCAGTGCATCCTGTAGATTGTAAATACTGCAGCTACATTGTGACGGGGATTGAGGGGGTGACTATTGAGTCCATAATCATAACACATTGTCTATCTTCGAAGGATGCCAATCAAATTTTATCACATTACCCCTTCAAAAATAATTTCCTCACCCACGGTCCTTTCTCCCAAAGCCCATTATTTTAGCAATGCGTGACAGAGGGGGTCCTTCAGGAGAAGGCGATCTGCGGTCAGACATCACGATGGCACCAACAATAGATCTCTTTAGCTCCACAGTTGGCTGTAAGATATCCACAGTGGTCTGGCTAGCCTGTTAACGGGCCTGTATAACTCTGTGTTGCTGCCATTTCCTCATTTGAAAGTGGGAAATTGCTGCCATAGAAACATATAAAATAGGAGCAGGAATAGGCCATTCGGCCCTTCAAGCCTGCTCTGCCATTCAATATGATCATGGCTGATCCTCTATCTCAATACCATATTCCTGCTCTCTCCCCATACCCCTTGATGCCTTTTGTCTCTAGAAATCTATCTAACTCCTTCTTAAATATATTCAGTGACTTGGCCTCCACAGCCTTCTGTGGTAGAGAATTCCACAGGTTCACCACCCTCTGAGTGAAGAAATTTCTCCTCATCTCAGTCCTAAATGTCCTACCCCATATCCTGAGACTGTGACCCCTTGTTCTTGACCCCCACAGCCAGGGGAAACACCTTCCCTGCATCCAGTCTGTCTAGCCCTGTCAGAATTTTATATGTTTCAATGAGATCCCCTCTCAATCTTCTAAACTCGAGTGAATACAGGCCGAGTCGACCCAATCTCTCCTCATACGACAGTCCTGCCATCCCAGGGATCAGTCTGGTGAACCTATGAGTTCTGTATTGCTAGAGATTAAGTTCAGCACTTCTCCATGATTTGAAATGTACAATTTATTAACTAAAAAACCTAGATGAAAGACCAAAAGCCCATAAGCAAAGACACACCAAGGCTGAAAATAGTAGGAAAGGAGTTCAGATAAATAGCAATTACTTGGGTTTAGACTGTAGAAGGAAGGAAACGCTGAGGGAGGTAAAGATTTGCTGTTCTGAGGTCTTGGAAAGTACGGGGTAGAATTTTGTCTTCACATTACGGAGAGGAAATTCTGGCGGAGAGCACGGAACGGAAATTCTGGCGGAGAGAATCGCACACCAGTAACAGAACTGTCCGGATTTTCTTTCCATTGAAATGAATGGAATATCCGACAGCTTCTGTATGGAGATCCTTTCTGCCATATTTTCCTGTATTCACTGTGTCCTGGTGGTCTGATGCACAGGAACAGGAAAATCAGCCCCAATTTCTCTTATATTTTGTGAGTGCCAGGTTTGAGGCACACTGTACCTTATCTTATTGAAACATAAGATAAGGGGACTCGATAGGGTAGATGCTGAGAGGATGTTACCCCTCATCAGGGAATCTAAAACTAGGGGGCATAGTCTCAGAATAAGGGGTTGCCAGTTTAAGACAAAAATGAGGAGGAATTTTTTCTCCCAGAGGGTTGTGAATCTTTGGAATTCTTTACCCCAAAAAGCTGTGGAGGATGAGTCATTGAATACATTCAAGGCTGAGTTAGACAAATTTTTGATCAGCAAGGGAGTCAAAGGGTATGGGGAAAGGGCGGGAAAGTGGAGTTGAGGTAAAAATCAGATCAGCCATGATCTCAGTAAATGGCGGAGCAGGCTCGAGGGGCCGAATGGCCTACTCCTGCTCCTATCTCTTATGGTCTTAAGGTACCAACAGACAGAGATAACAGTTGGCTCCGAATTTACTTCAGGGTTCTGCCAGACTCCCACCGTAACTTGAGTGTCAGTCTGCAGGAACTCACCAGACAAAGGTACCCTGCCACTTCCAGGAGGTCCTGGTCAGCCTCTTAAGGGTTGGAAGCTCTGCCTGACCCTTACATGGCCAATGATGCCAAGGGGACAGAGCCGGGGGGTAGAGACATGGGTGGCCAATGCCTAACCCAGGACTTCCCAGTTCCCTGGCTAAGAAGGAGCTCAGCGTATTATTGGAGGCTGGGGTACTGAGAGAGATGAGTGGTACCAGCTTGCAGATGGGTGGCAGTGGGCCCATGAAGAAGGGAGGGTCTGGGTGAGGGGAGTGACCTGAACCCACAAAGAAAGGGAATAAAAGAATGTTAAATTGGTGTCAGCCCCCTTAACTAGGGGACTGAAAGAATGATGGCTGTGGTCTCGTAGCGGGGAGGGGAGAGGAGGAGAGGAGGAAAGTCCACCTCCAGATGGGCAGATGGTGGACTTCCTGGCTGCATGGGGCAGACAAATGCTGAAGAAGTATTCGTAGTGTTGCGGGCACCTTCTGGCCCAGTGCAAGTGAGGTACCCTCCCACTGACCAACGGGGTCAACGCAGGAAACAACCACTGGATGCGATCCTGGCATAACTATTGGGAGAGTGGTTTTTGTGCCCAACTTGTCTCGAGCACCTCAGGTACCGGCAGCAAACATGGCTGCGACACTTACTGGGAGCAAAATGAACACATCCAGTGTGTGAAATGAGTGAAATGGCAAGTACAATAGCTAAAGTCAGATGTCTGAAGATACAGATTAAGGGGCATTGGTGGAGTGAAAGCTAATGAAGTAGAATGAGACAAGAACAACTAGATTACGCTGATCTGAGAGACAGGTAGACAGATTCCAGCAACTTGGACAATAATCCCCCAGCCCGTCAAGGACTAAACATCGCTAAACTCAGCAATTTTTGAGCATCACCTCGGCAAATTTGCTGTCATGAGATTGACAGCACTTCGACAGGAAAGAAGCAGCTCAGGAATCCCACACTGGGATCCAGCATCCCATTAACCTTGACCTATCCTTTCCCAGCGTGATTAAATCTCTGCCCCAAACATCAGAGCAATCAAGAATAAAAAAAAAAAAATAATAATTAGAATCCTTTAAACCTCTTCAGGGAGATTTCCTCAGCTGCTATGCATAGCAAAATCGGAAACTCATTTATGAAAAGCCAGTTTGAGATTTTGCTGCACATAACACACAGAGGAAATCTTTCCCTTTGGACTACATATTTCTTCTTTTTCTATCAAAGAGGGATTAATAACCCTTTTACTCAAGATTTCTCACAATCTGCCAAACAAAGTAGCAGGGTTGCATAATCTAGCGTCAAATAAGATTTAGCCAGCCACAAAGCGCCTTTAATAATGATCCTTTAACACTTCTTAACAACAACATCATATTTTTAGATGACAGTGTTAACACTGAAAACATTTCAATGAGCTTTACGGAGGGGGGAGCAGAGAAAAATATAAATAGGGAGTAGATCCCAACCCACGGAGGGCGATTAGAGTGATGACCGAGAGCTTGGTCGAAAATATGGATTTTGAGACGATGGAGAGGAAAAGTGATTTAAGAAGAAAAATAGAACTTGCATTTATATAATGGTTTTCACAACCTTGCGCCATCCCAAAGTGCTTTACAGCCAATTAAGTACTTTTGAAATGTTGTAATGTAGGAAACGTGGCAACCAATTTGCGCACAGCAAGATCCCACAAACAGCAACATGATAATGACCAGATCATCTGTTTTAGTGATGTTGGTTGAAGGATAAATGTTGGTCAGGACGCCGCGGAGAACTCCCCTTGCTCTTCTTCAAAATAGTGGCCATGGGATCTTTTACATCCACCTGAGAGGGCTGACGGGGCCTCGGTTTAATGTCTCATCCGAAAGACGGCACCTCCAACAGTGCAGCACTCCCTTCTCCTTCCCTTTGTTCTGTTCCTTTTTAAATGCTGTTCACCTTTAATTTTATCCAGTTTTGACAAAGAGTCCACATTTAAAATGTTTGTTCTCTCTGTAGACACTGATGACCTGTTTGAATGTGTCCAGCATTTTCTGTTTAAGTCTATAACCACCCAGTTTACAAGTAAAAACATAGAAACATAGAAAATAGGAGCAAGAGTAGGCCATTCGGCCCTTCGGGCCTGCTCCGCCATTCAAAATGATCATGGCTGATCGTCTAACTCAGTACCCTGTTCCCGCTTTTTCCCCATATCCCTTGATCCCTTTAGCATTATGAAATATATTCTATCTCAAAGTCCTCTATATCTGGCACACAGAGGAAAATTGCACCCCCCCACCTTGTATCGGGCGCCTCCATCATACCTTTATGCCCTGGCTACGCTTGTCAACAGAGTTGTGGGAAATCTAACAACATTTTAGGAGTGGAAGGGTAGATCCCTCCCCCAAACCAGGATTGCACCCTTGTTAACGGACATGATCTGTTCAATACAAGAGGAAAATATATCCCCTTATGTTGACTACTGTAACATGGCGACTTGATATTATTGGCTCCTTTAACACTGTAAAAGAAAGAAAGAAAGACTTACATTTATATAGCCCCTTTCACGACCTCAGGATGTCCTAAAGTGCTTCACAGCCAAAGAAGTAGGGAACATGGCAGCCAATTGGTGCACAGCAAGATCCCACAGACAGCAATGTGATAAATGATCGAATTATCTTTTTTTTTAGGTGTTGGTTGAGGGTTAAATATTGGTCAGGACACCGGGGACAACTCCCCTGCTCTTCTTCAAAATGGCGCCATGCGATGTTTTACAGCCACCTGAGAGGGCACACCTCGGTTTAATATCTCATCCGAAAGATGGCACCTCTGACAGTGCAGCAGACCCACAACACTGCACTGGAGTGTCAGCCTAGCTTTTGTGCACAAGTCTCCCGGAGTTGGTCTTGAACCTTCTAATTCAGAAGGACGAGAGTGCTACCACTAAGCCACAAATAATACCTAAGACTGATATTCTTCTGAAGTGCTATTTTTCCAACTTCGAGAAAAATAAATTCCTCATCGATTTTATTCATTATTTTCTCGTGGAAGGTTACTTCCTGTCATACGTCCCCCTCAAGCCAAGAAATGGGAGACACCCAGGCAAGTGACTTTCAATTCATGGGTTATAACCCAAAACTGGGGCGGATTCCAAAACCATCTTTACAAACTGTATATTGTCTGTAAGAAGCGGGTAGCAGAAAATAAATATCTATCGTGTTTGTGTCAATTCTTTTTAATTATATACTATGGGTTAGTTTTTTATTTGTAAAATGTTGCAAATCTCTATTTATGGTTACGGTACTCAGATAAGGCATTTGCGGGACATGGCATTAAGCTGTGACGTCCATTTTGGGTGGTGTCCAGGCTTCCTGATGGCTGAAGCAAGGCCTAAGCCTTCCTGTTTGGTTCTCGGCAGAAATTCCACAAGCCAGCCCCCGACTCCATCCTCTTTTCTGGACGCCCCTCAGGCTGAACCTGTCAGAACGTAGACTCAAACCCTGCTGGCCACTGAGCTCAACTTCGAAACATGGCCCGTCGCAAAGCCCACACCTACCGCTGCCTCTGCGGCACTCACCAGCTTTTCTCTCTACCACAACTCCGGCACTGCTGAAACTCTCGTCCATGCCTTCATCATTTCCAGGCTCAATTCCTCTAACTTTCTCCTCACCAGGTTCCCTGACTTCATCCTACATAAACTCCAACTCACCCAGCACTCTAGCATCTACAGACTATCTTGTTCTAAGTCCTTCCCACCGATCTCTGCTGTAAGAGTTGCTTAGGATAATAGAAGCATTTGCATGCACAAGGAAATTAAGCAGCTTTAGTAGTGGAGGCGATGGGGACTTCCACTTGAGTTCAGAGAAGATAGCGAGGACAAGAATGTCAATAGAAGGGGTAGAGCTTTAATCATAAAAGGTGGTTGCTATTAAACTTGCAAGAAATGTGAAGAACTGAAAAAGAAACAAGATTGCCATTGAATGGCATGTATACGATCAATATCAAGCAACAGCACAGGTTCAAAGGGCCAAATGGCTTCTTTCTGTGTTATAATTTCTAAGATTGTATGTAACGATTCAGCCATTGAATTATGAGAGGTCCAGAGATGGCAAACACTGAGGGCATGCAACTGGAGAATGCAGAATGAAATCATCAGCAAAAGTGCAGATGTGTTTGGAAGATATGTGCAACAGGTCATTGAGTAATAGAAAAAAGAGTCAATATCAATGTTTAATCTACACAACCACTCATATGGAACACCTCTCCATTGCTGTGACATGGAATGTTGGTAAATGGTGAAACGCAGGAGATGTCTATCATTTGTCCATTTGACTGTGCTCGGCTGAAGAGCGAATTTTCAGTTGCCAGAGCAATGCCCACAAGACCTAACTTTGAACAAATCTAGGAGTGCAAGAACAGAGAGACCTGGGGGTATATGCACACAAATCTTTGAAGGTGGTAGGACAAGTTGAGAAGGCTGTTAAAAAAGCATATGGGATCCTGGGCTTTATTAATAGAGGCATAGAGTACAAAAGCAAGGAAGTTATGCTAAACATTTATAAAACACTGGTTAGACCTCAGCTGGAGTATTGTGTTCAATTCTGGGCACCACATTTTGGAAGGATGTCAAGGCCTTAGAGAGGGTGCAGAAGAGATTTACTACAATGGTACCAGGGATGAGGGACTTCAGTTACGTGGAGAGACTGGAGAAGCTGGGGTTGTTCTCTTTAGAACATAGAAGGTTAAGGGGAGATTTGATAGAGGTGTTCAAAATTATGAAATGTTTTGATAAAGTAAATAAGGAAAAACTGTTTGCAGTGGCAGAAGGATCGGTAACCAGGGGACACAGATTTAAGGTGATTGGCAAAGGAGCCAGAGGCGACATGAGGAAACACTTTTTTACGCAGTGCGTTGTTATGATCTGGAACACACTGCCTGAAAGGGTGGTGGAAGCAGATTCAATAGTAACTTTCAAAAGAGAATTGGATAAATACTTGAAGGGAAAAAATTACAGGGCTATGGGGAAAGAGCAGGGAAGTGGGACTAATTGGATAGCTCTTTCAAGGAGCCGGCACAGGCACGATGGGCCAAGTGGCCTCCTCCTGTGCCAAACCATACCATGATACTACTTTAGTCACAATGATTAATAGCAGTGAAGAATAGCAGCACATTAGTTAAGGCTGATGCAAATGGCTGCCAACATGAACATCTCACCATCCTGTGCAGTGTGTGTTCGATTGTCAAAGATTTAACCAATTGTGGCATGGATTTGCCTCTCTCCACAGATGACTTAATCCATTTGATTTGCAGATCGAGGCATGATTTATAAACTAGTTTGCTCTTGGGATTCTATCCTTGTTTTTTATGGTTTTCTTCAGGCCAGCTGTCAATCCAGTTTCCACAATACATATCTCTTCCTCTGACAACTCCTTTGAATTGCACTGGTGTAATATATTTATAGTGCATTCTGAGGGATCATAAACGTCCTTAAAACCACTATATGTCATAAGGTATTGAGGAAACATCATTCATTTTTCTATTATATGTGATAGAGTCTTATAGTAGAACTTAGGTCTCATCTTCTGCCTAAAAGCTTTCTGTAAACATTTCTCTGCTCCCTGAATATACATGTATTTATTGAAATTGGCTACGAGATCATTTGGCTTGAGCGTTTTTGCAAATACTTGGCAAACTTTTCCAAAATGTCTTTTTATCGATTTTGGAGTCCATCAAAGGAGCATTCTGGAGAAGGATGTGTTGTCCACGCCTTAAATTGGATTAACAGATAACGAACGCATGGTCCATGTGATCTACTGGACTGGGTTTGATTGCCTGGAGAGGAATTCCCCCCCACCCCGGGATTACATGGCTGTAGGGTGGGGTAGGAAGTGTCTAGTCATGATGATCCAGGCACCATGAGAATGGGGTGGGCTTGATGGGCCAGCTGGACTTTCGCTGCCCACCGTTTTGATATGTTCGTATGATGGCGTAGTGGGCAAAGACAATATAGAACCAAGCCATGCAGACCAATTAGGTATCAGTTTTAATCCTGAATCTGTCTGATCCAGGCTGCTAATTCTGGTGCTACAACTGGACTCATGGTTAGGAGTCATAGAAGGCAGCCAGGATTATCAGTCCTGATTGCTATCCTATGACTCAGGAGTGAAAATGCACATGTGACACTGGCTGAGGACCGGATCAGGCTTGATTGTGATGCCTTACATGGTCCAAGAGCCTGCCGACACTTGCTGGCAAGGCTCACGAATGAAGAGTGGCTTCTTGGGCGAGGTACCAGATGACCTTCCAGACCCGATAGAAGCACCGGAAAGAGTCGGGGAGAAGGGAGAAGAAATAATATTTTCGTTTCCAAAGCCGTGGCAGTGCCGAGCAGTTAACGTACTCTACAAGTGGAAATGATCATTTAAAGGGGGAACTGACAAAAGATCAAAGTTGGCTGAGAGGCCCAAGATCAAAATACCAGGGCTTCAAACCCATGAGAGGAGATCAGGAGCATCTGTCTAATGACGGCTCGTCACTATGACAACAGTCAGCTGTTGCCTGGGGGGAAGTAGCGGGATCGTGTGTCCAGAGCCTGATAAATAGGATTTAAAAAAAATATATACAAATCACAGCAACTTAGATTCGATACATCGAACAGGAATCTAAAACCAGAGGATACTGAAGCCTGATGGTAATTAATGCTTGAGAAGGGCCAAGTTTCATCTCATTTGCATGCTGCAAAACCAGCGGGCTGGTGAGAGAGATGCTCGCTCACACACAAACTTACCCGCAATGCAAAGCAAGACGTTAGAGCATCTTTAAAGCTCTTGGCTTAAGCATAAACAAGACTGAATTAAGTACATTTATCTATGAATTTGCCAGTTGCAAAATACATATCACGAGCACCATCTTAATACACAGTTGTCTCTGGTTTTCTGACATTTTCTAATAGATATTCGCAGCCCACTTCCCCTGAGGCTCGTTCAATGGCAGCAGAGTAGCTGTGGGCTGTAAATTAAGTGGGCGCTTGGGATGGTACTGGGTTTTATCCCTTCCCTCACCTCCCCACCAACTGAACCACACAAGAGGAGATACGCTGCAGGGCACCAACTTATGTTGTGTTCGTTTAGAATCAGACAGAGTTTTCAGGGTTTTCAGCAATTTTACATGAAATGTTTCTACAACTGTACAAGTGCTGCAGTCAGCTCATGCTACAAAGGCATAAGAAGATTTAAATATTAGAAAGAACACGCACAGGATTATAATATCAGTAGTCAGAGGGTGATCAGGCCATTTGTGAACTTCCGTGCAATTTGCCATACCTTGTGTGTGGTGGTTTGTACGGGAAGTGAGGGGAACGATCTGGAATAGATCCAAAGAGAAGCATGGGCTGGCACATAGCAGCTCCAGGACCATCTAACAGGCAGCCCCTCCTGGCTGAGGCCCTCCTGCTACTCTTAGATTCTCTCATGAATACTCAGGCTGCACTCTGCCAGCATTCATGGACGGGCTCCCAGAGGCAAATAGTGTCCGCAATGTGCCCTGCCAATCCTGTCATGGGGTCTGACAACCCTCAGACCTACAGGCAGTGTGGCAGAGAGCAGGGGAAGGTTGGGCCAGGCAGCAGTTGTTGGTGCCCTCTCTCCGGCTGCCTTCACTTCCACAGTTAGCCGTCTCCCCACTGTGCCCCCCCCCCCCCGCCACGATTGGTCAGGAGCCTTAAAGCATGCAGTGCCAGGATGCCCTCTCAGTAGTGGAAGAGTTGCAGTCTGAAGCTAGCTCTTCTGTGCAAGCTCATACAGATCAAGAGCCATCTCGCGGCCTGGAGCCTGACAGTGACACAGAGCTGTCATCCTCCTCCATTGCTCCTGCACTAGGAGAACCATGTAAGAAGACCCAGACTAGTTAGCAGAGCTCCAGTTAGCAGAGCACTAGTTAGCAGGCTTCTTCGACAGCACCTCCCAAACCCACGACCTCCACCACCTAGAAGGACAAGGGCAGCAGGCGCATGGGAACACCACCACCCGCACGTTCCCCTTCAAGTCACACACCACCCCGACTTGGACATCTATCGCCGTTCCTTCATCATCGCTGGATCAAAATCCTGGAACTCCCTACCTGACGGCAGTGTGGGAGAACCTTCACCACATGGACTGCAAGAAGAAGGCCCATCACCACCTCCTCAAGGGCAGTTAGGGATGGACAATAAATGCCCGCCTTGCCAGCGACATCCACACCCTGAGAATGAATAAAAATAAAAGCACAAAAGGCACACCTTGTTAGAAAGGATAAACGCTGTAGTGGAAAAACTTACATTGATAGTGAGATATTGGAATTATGTGAGGTGAATATTTTGGATCCAATTGATGCCTTGTCCAGAATATTTTGATGGATCTGCAAAGTCACCTTTCTGTAGTAAGAGGGTCGACAAATGCGTAATGGTTTAACTTATAGATGCTTTTATTGTACAAGAGGGAAGGATATAAAGGCCACGTTACAATGGCTGAAATGGTCAGGAGAATGTGTCCATCAGAAGCTTTCCCTGGATGGTTCTACCAGTATGAGCTTTGCTTCCTTCTGAAATGTCCATCTCCCCATCCTCACCATCTGGTGAGTCATCCTGCTCCTGTTCTGCCCATCGCAATTCTATCTCCTCCAGGATATATGCCCCTGTTGAAAGCCAGGTTTTGGAGAACACACCAGGCCATGTTGATCCTGGACACCTTTCTGGAATTGTACTGCAGGACTCGCTTTGGATGATGCCAGCACTGGAGCTTCCGCTGTACTCCACAGTGACTCTATTTACCTGCATTAGTTGGCAAATGTAGGGAAATCATCAGTCATGGCAATAGTGGGTAACCAATGTCTCCCAGCAGTGAGCCCTTGGATCCTTGCCTTTCCTCAAATAGGTTTGGTGAAGGATAACATGCCATGCGAGCTGCCAGGCAGCCTGGCACACTGATTGAGTAAAACTCCTTACGATTCACGTAAGAGACACTCTTGTCTGTTAAAGCCCACAGACCCACTTGGCTCCCGTCAATGACACCCTGCGTCCTAGACAAACCAGCGAGATGGTAAAATCCAAGGGCATGTGATTGCTGTTTCCTGGTTTCCGTAACAAACAAGGCAGGTGATCTGGTCGATGCACCGATGCCACCACTAACAGGCTGATGGCACCTGTGGGCCCTGAAAAAATATAACTTTTCAGAATTGGACATAACTCACACAATAGTCAGTCTTGAAAGCTGTTGTCTATCTCATATCACCTGGGAGATGATGGCTTGGCCAAAGGCTATGTGTTGTGACTGGCTCTGGGGAACTTGGAAAACACGAGGAGAATAAGTTTTTTTATTAACTCATGAGATGTGGGCGTCGCTGGCATTTATTGCCCATCCCTAATTGTCCTTGAGAAGGTGGTGGTGAGCTGCCTTCTTGAACCGCTGCAGTCCATGTGGTGAAGGTACTTCCACGATGCTGTTAGGTAGGGAGTTCGAGGGTTTTGACCCAGCGACGATGAAGGAACGGTGATATATTTCCAAGTCAGGATGGTGTGTGACTTGGAGGGGAATGTGCAGATGGTGCGCCTGCTGCCCTTGTCCTTCTAGGTGGTAGAGGTTGCGGATTTGGGAGGTGTTGTCGAAGAAGCCTTGGCGAGTTGCTGCAGTTGGGCATCACAGACTGCACAGTCACTGACACGATGCTGTCTGACTGTAGCATTGGCTTTCATTCTGGGCGAGCAAAGGCGTATATTTTAACATATGTGCAGTCAATTACTCTCAGGACCCTCAGGGAGACCAGCTTCAGAATGAAGATCCATCTGTGTTTTCTTCTGCTCTCCCAATTAGGTAAAACCTCCCAGATATAGTAAAGTCCCACCTTGAGCAAAGCAGCTGCCATTTGGCTCATGTGATTAGATATGGAGGATGACCAAGAGTCCCCTACAGGGGGTGTGAAATAGGCCAGAAGCAGAGAGGGTAAGTCAAGGAGAGCTATTGATTTCATTGCTACCAGCAAGCCTACGCTACCTGCAGAACGTGTAGAATTAGATATGGTGGAAGACAAGCCTGTAAAACCAGCTCTTAGCTTTTGGCAGAGATCACGAGAATTTTTCTTGGACAACCAAAACCTCTGGAGAAATTCCACCATTCTCTCAATGGCTCCATCAAGGCTCATTAGAGGCCACAACTCGTCAATGGAACTGGACTGGAAAATTGCATCTGACAGGCAAAGTTACTGATTAGGCTCCTAATTAATGCTTTGTTTAGAAGCAAAGACGCTAAGGCGTAATCAGGCACAAAATATATCAGTGCTTGTGCATGTGACAACATGAAGTTGTGCATCACCCACATTAAAAATGAACAGTTGCAAATGACTTATTATATTTGGCAATCGTTTTGCATTGCTCAAGCTGTGGAATGAAACATGCCTTGGCTTTTAAGCATCAAGCACTCCCAGAGATAGTACAGCAGAGGATGGATGCAAAGTATAGCTTCTTCTGCTTTCTCCCAACAATGAGCGTCATTGTCAACTTCAGATGCTCACCATTATTATTTCAGTATAACATTTCCACTTTCTTTACCAGTGAGCTTGCCAAATTGGTGTTATTTCGACAGTAGAGACAATTTGCATCATGGCAGCTTTGTATGGTGGGCCCCATGTTCATTAGGAAGTGGGTTGAAGCTTCCCAAAATAACTTTGTGTGGGACACTGCAGGCAGCAGAGAGAAAAGAGGCACATTCCGACCCATCAGTCTATGTTGGATTCGAACACAAGACCCAAGGTGAAAGGGCAGCGGTCTAACCCAATACACTGCCCACCCTCCTCTTTAAACATTTTTTCTAAAAAAATTTAACTTGTGATATTCAGCAGTGCAATATAAGAGTGTGGCTGTGAGGACATAAGGAAAGCTAATGCTGAGAAAAGACCATTCAGTCCACTGAAGCTCATTTGTCTAACATGCTATCTCCTCTGGAACTCTGTACTGGAATAGTTATTGGCCAGGGAGCAGCACTAAAGATATACTAACAGGGAATTAATAGTGAAACAGTCATATTTGCTCCCATGAATTCTGCCAGGTCATTGAATTCCATTGCAGGGAATTTCAACCGTTCCCGGATTATGGTGAAAATCCTGCAGCACCTCCGTTTTTTTCCTGGAGTTCATCAATTCAAGGTCGCTAATATTTGGAAAAGCTCTATGTATGTGTGGAAACACACGCGCACTGAGCTCTGGGTTGAGGGTTGGAAGCAGTGAGATGGGGTCAGGCCAAGAGTAGCAGTGGCCAGAAGTGGAGTAATGGATCTTACTGATAGCTGAGGGCCCCTGAAGATAATGAGCAGAGAGAAGGTTCATTGATAGAAAAGTTTCATCTGCTTTGATCGTCACTGATTCACACTGACATTGGCACCCGGCCACAGTCACAGAGTACGAGCAAAAAGGCCTTCCATGCACACTCAATCAATCACCACCAGTGGCCTATCTGGAACCACCAGCACCTGCCCTCAATGTTGTACAGAAAAAGCTTACATGAAAAGGGCAGTGGAATGGAACCAAAGGGATATCTCTGTCAGAGAGCCAGCACAGGCACAATGGGCCAAATGGCCTTCTTCTGTGCTGTAAAAGTCTATGATTCCATGGCATCATGGCCGGGCTTTACTTCAGAACCTCCCTTGATCAGCCTGGCCATCTGAAGTTCGCTTTGAATATATTCTAACATTCTATTCATTTTAATTGTTTTGCCACAGTGCTAGGTATTGAAAGTGATTGGTCTACCCTGACTCCCAAGTCCCTTTCGAAATTTCATTCTTCCAATCCTTTTACACATTAATTTTGAACATTAACACAGTTTTCAAATTGTTTATGTGCTGCTAGCTTACTTGCTAATGTAAATCTAATCTTGCAGTGTGGGCCTCATAAATAAGCCAGCTGCCCAGAGACATTTGGCAACGTTGCATGGGATGTATCTGAAGAGGGCAAATCAGTTACTTTTCTCCCATATCCTTATTCCCTAGAAACAAAAATAGGAAATGCTGGAAACACTTAGCAAAATCTTGGGCAAGACAAGTCCACACCAGAAATATCCCTTGTTGTCTCCACGGATGTGGTCTGACCTGCTGAGTGTTTCCAGCATTTTGGGGGTGAATAGAGGAGGGGGAGTGGTGGTGAGTCCAGACTGAGTGTCGGCAAATTATTCAACAGTGGAAGGTGCTACAACTTAACTTGGTCTTATCTTCTTCTGGCTGAGAGTACTTCCAAGGGGTCACTGGTTTGCTTGTGCATATCACTATTTTTTCTTGGCGACTTGGTTCTCAAGGATGCTTTCTGTTCATTTCCAAACATGATCTGTTAATCCTAAAAAAAATATTCTGTAGATAAAACTCAATATTAGAATGCATGGAGGATAATTTATTCTCCGTTGTATTTCCTGAAAATGACAAATTTACAAACTGTGCACTTATACTTTGGAACGTAGAACTGATTTACTAAGATTTGCCGTTGCACAAGCGAAGAAGATTAGAGTTGCAAGAAAATTGAGATGCTTATGATGAAGAGTTTGTATCGAATACTAACTGGGAAATACCTACAAGCAATGCACAGGTTCACTATCGTGTGCCGTAATTGTTGAGCAGCTGCTTAACTCCATCGGGGATGTTGATGCATTCTGATATTCATTAACTGGGTTTAGAAAGGGGTGGGGCAGTCGAGTGGCAGGAGAAGATAACAAGAGGCCGTCAGCAAGGGCACCAGATGCCAGCCGGGACCCAGGTCGCCAGCTAGGATGATACAGCATAGAATGGGCGTGAGGTGGTTTGGTCAGTGACGGAATGAAGAGGCTTGGAGCAATGTACCATGGTCAGGTCTGCGTGAGATCTAGATGAAGGCCCAAAGCACCTCATGCAGGACACCACCAAAACCAAAAGAAAGAGAAATCTTACATTGATATAGCGTCTTTCACATCCTCAGAACGCCCCAAAGCGCTTCTCAGCCAATAAAATACTTTTGAAGTGTAGCCAGTGTTGTAGCGTAGACAAACATGGCAGCCAATTTGCACACAGCAAGGTCCCACAAACAGCAATGAGATAAATGACCAGACAATTGGTTTTAGTGATCTAGGGTAGGGCACCAGACGAACTCCCCAGCTTTTCTTCGAATAGTGCCAGGGGATCTTTTATGTCTGCTTGACAGGACAGACAGGGCACTGGTTTAATGTCTCATCTGAAAGATGGTACCTCTGACAATGCAGCACTCCCTTAGTGCTGCACTGAAGTAGAGAAAGTAAACCAAGAGGCAGCGATTAGGTGATATGAAACTTCAGTTTTAAAAGCCTGGAGAGGATGTTGGAGAGAGAAAGGACTGAGGCAGTTAATGAATAGGAAAGATAGGGCCTAAATTTGATAGTGCCCGATAACGGGCACAAAATGGTCAGCGCGCCAGAAGATGAAGGCCCGGGGATCGTTCTAAATTTATCCTCGGTCCTTATTGAAATAAATTCAGTGAGCTGCAGGCGCCAATCGAGCGTCCTCGACAGCTCGCCAGTCTGGGCCCCTCACATTTTGGCCTGACCTGCAGGTAAGTCCGGGGGCGGGGTTGGGGGGGGGGGATGGGGGGAGCAGGGAGGCAAATGGGACAGGGCGAGAGCGGCCCGCAGTATCGGGGAGGTAGGAGGAGCACTCCTGACTCCACATCAAAACTGCCTCCTTCAGTACCTTATACTTGGAATGCACTAGTGGCAAACCAGTGATGCTGTGGTCATATCACAGATGAGGAAAGACGTCCTCCGGTTGCTATGTGTCTGTGACCTTGGAAACACGTTGGGACAATTTTCTCTGATCTCTATTTCTAATCTGTTCCTTTAAATTGTTTTTACTATTTTGGTAGAAAGAGCAAACAAAGGGAATTCAGGGAGAGCCAGAGGGAAGAAATACAATTGCCTTTCTCTTGTTTCCTCAGAAGGGCATTCAGGAGACCTTGTGAAGTCAAATGGGTCACAATCAATTTCCAAACGCCTGGGTCTCTGCTCCATCACCTTTCACCTCACTATTGTGGGCGCAGCTACACTGTGAGTGGAAGGAGGCATTTATAGCCAAATACTTATTGATGTATTTCATAGAGATCCAGATCCACTCGTCAAGTGAAGTTCTCCCTTCAATTGGCTACCAGCCAAGTAATTCATGATAATGGCACAATTTCTTGAATACAGATGAACTGCTCACTCACCGTGTTATGGTCCATTTCATGAGCATTCATGGCTTCACCAAGTTTCCCACTATGTGGCCCAAGCCAACTTGGGACTCGATACGCAACTTAGATCATCCCTGACCATCTGCTATTCCAGATGCAGCTTTTGTGCAAGGACTTTGCTGCGATCTGTCCCATGTTCACCAGCTGCCGCAGTCCCGGAACGCCAGATGAAGCAGAATAAAAAAATGGACAGAATTAAAGAAAAAGACAGAGAGGGGATGGAACAGAGAGAAGCAAAAGAAGCAAGAGAAAAGTAACATGAAACAATATAAAATTAATTGAATGATTTTTTTTAAAATGCAGTGGCGCCTTGTGTTGGATGTTGTAGGTTTGTCCATCCATTCCACTCAGCTGCTGACCAGGCCACGCTGTGCAGGGAAGCGCCAAACAGATGTGAGGCGTTTGCTTGCAGGTGGACAACCTTGAGACACTGATCCGGTGGTGATGACTATTGCGGGGCTGTTGGTGTATTGAGATAGGAGGAAGGGTTCTTGTGAGTTGCTCGTAGAGAGCTTTGACAGCGAGGGGCTGTTACACCTGCTCTTCCTCCTCTTCGTGCTGCTTGTCCTCCTCCTCTTTCTGCCCCTGCACTACTTGTTGCCCAGGTGGTGGTAAGGGTTGGTCCCTCATTATCGCAAAGTTTTGTAGCACGCAGCAGATGACCACACACCTAGATACACAATCAGGGCTGAATTGCAAAGCTCCTCCCGACCGGTCCAGGCAGAGGAAGCATTGCTTGAGCAGGCCGACGGTCTGCTTGATGACGTTCCTGGTTGGACATGGCTGTCATTGAACGCCAGCTCTGCGGCTGTGCCCGGGTCCCTGAAGGTGATACCCCTTCCCGTCCAGTAACCAGCCTGTTGACCTGCCGGCCTGGTTGGAATGAAAGGGCGGCACAGAGGACTGGCGCAGGATGAATGAATCATGACTGCTGCCAGAAAACCGGGCACAGACCTGCCTGATGTTCTGCCTGTGGTCGCAACCAAGATGGACATTGAAGGAGTGGAATCTCTTTCTATTCATAAAAATGGCAGGATGGGTGATGGGGAGCACGCAGGGCAATGTGGGTGCAGTCTATGGCACCTTGGAGCATGGGGAAGCCTGCAATGCGGGTAAAGCCTAGTGCTCTCTCGTCTAGCGTTGCTCAGTTTATTGGGAAAGAGATAAAGGTGTTCCTCTGTGAGCTCCGGGATAGCGATGGACAGCAAGCTGTAAGTTGCCGCTGAGGTCACCTGCTGCAGCCTGGAAGAAGCCCCTTGACATAAAAATGAAGGGCCACGGTGACCTTGACTTGGTTCGAGGTTCCTATTGTGGCTGTAGCAGGTGACATAGCTCGGTAATACTCGGTAATACCCTCCTTGGTGAAGTGGAGGCGCCTGACACATTACTCCTCAGTGCAGTTGAGGGAGGAGAAGTGTTCCCTGAAGACTCACTGTGGGTTTGGCCTCCTGTGCAGTGGCCTCATCCTCCATCTTCTCCCAGATGATCCTGCTCTCTCCTATACTCTTCGCTGCTCCCCCTCGTCCTCCAGCCCCAAAGGCAGAACTTCCAGAACAGCCATGGCTGCAATAAAACTGTTTTCGAGGCAGGCAAAAAAGCAGTCCAGGGCCAGCAGAAAGTTGTTAGCAGAAGTCAGAACGCAGCTGTCGAAAGCAGAAAACGGGCAAGAAGAAAACGCCCAGATGTTAACCAGCAGCCTGAAAGGACAAACCAGCAACTAACCTGTATGGAGGGGATGAGCCCTTTAAATAGCGCTGCTGCCGGGTCCTTGCTACCTGTTAGCGCCATGATTTGCGGAGCGGGGTCCATCACGCGAAGAGTCAGGTGCTGGGGCAGCCCAGTTTCACAAAAGGGTCCTTACAGCAAGTGTAGGACCATTATTTAAATATTAGAATGAAGTATTTTATTACTTCAGCGCGCGTGCCCTGGTCGCCTAGGGAGAGCCAGATCCAATATGGCCGGCAGCGCGGAATGAGCGCACAAACTTGGCCTGCCATAGGTGCCCGGTGTACGGGCACAGCACGATGAAACTTCTCGGCCTATGAGTCCCCAGTTAAAATATCTACCCACAATTCTTACCAGGTGAAAGCCAGTGTGACAACCCCATAAGAAAGTGCTGTGAAACATCTGCAGCAATTAAGAAGTGAGACGGGTGAGATATGTAACATGATTGAAGTTTAGCCCCCATTAAAATGACTGCTTTCCCACAGTGGCAAAGGCAGCCATTCACAGACACGACTTTAAGCAATGACACTTCTCCCTGTTGTGTGTCACGTCTTTGACATTCATGGCAACAGTGAGGAGCAGTCTCCGAGTAATTGTCTATTCTTCTCCGGTACTGCTACAAAACTCGAGAGAGAGAGAGAGAGAGAGCAAAAATCTGCAAGAGGAGACAGATGCAAAATCTGGGTTTCCACACACTCTTCTGTTGCCATCGTTTGTGGCCTGCGGGATTTATGGTATAATTATCCTGTTGTTTCAAAGGCTAATTGGCTGCCACTTCTGGCTTTGTGCATGTAGCCGATGACATGAAGCCGGGGAATGAGTTGACATATCGAGACTGGTGCCATTTTACAGGAAGAAAAGACCACAAATTTTACTTCTTAAGCCAGGTACTAAACATAAACAGAAGATCCGAATGAATAATTTATATTAGACACTAAAATGCAGCTGTAGGAGTGATTTGAGGGACATTTTGGGTGAGATCTACAGATCTGGAGCGAATAAGTCAGGGCGGATAGTTAGCAACTGCTGGATACTTGAACATTTACGCCAACCAGTGGAGAATATGTAATATTGGGTGGACACAATTGTTACAAATTCTGGTCGGCCGTAGATGGCTTTCTCGGGTCCAGTGCTGTCAGTCACTCTTAAGTGGTCTGCGTACCTTACTGTTACGGGAGTTGACTCACACTGCCCTATATCTTCACGCATGATTTCATAACCTGGGCTCCCTTTGTTACCTGAACTGGATGTTTACATCTTTTGCATGTGTGCTTATTCAATCTGACTGAAGGAAGACCGAGCAAAATAGTTTGTGAAATGACGTTTGAGACGAGTGGTTAAGCTGCTTTGTTTCACAATAAGTGAACATACAGAACAACAGATATGATCAGATGTACTTAGTTCAATCAGTACAACTAACCTTTGGGTAATAATACAAAAATAATGAAGGCGCTACACTTCCCCACATCAGTGGGTTGTCTTGCTTGACTTAAAGCAAATAAATTTCTGACTTACTGCCAATCTTACTGGCTTTTACTGTTTGGCTGCCTTGTAGCATCCCGTTAAAGAAATCTCTGCTTTACTGCCTGTGTCTGTGTGTTTTATTCCTCACTATTGATTACCGAGACAAGCTAACAAATTGCTCATCATTTGCAATCAATGTTAATGCCGGGTAGCCAAAATGTAGGATACTAAGTTAGAGCCTTCCACCCCCGCCCTTAACTAGAGTGCAGTGTCAAAGGTTAGATGTGCAAGTGTTGCTTTAAGAGAGTGAAAAGTGTGCTGGTGCCCATGGTGGGCAAGAAAGAAAAGGAGAGAGTGCCCAGTGTGTTTCCTTGCCAGTCCTGGTGAGGCCATTGCAAAGAAAATGCTGGTTCAGGAAAAGCAAGTAACACCACTGTTCTCATTGTTCCCCACCTTTAAGACGTTCCTTAAAACCTGCCTCTTTGACCAAGCCTTTGGTCACCTGTCATAATATCTCCTTATGTGTCTCGATGTCAAATTTTGTTTGATAACGCTCCTGTGGAGCACCTTGGGACATTTTACCCTGTTAATGGCACTATAGTCCAGTTCTGGGCACCGCACTTCAGGAAAGATGTGAAGGCCTTAGAGAGGATGCAGAAGAGATTTACTAGAATGATTCCAGGGATGAGGGACTTTAGTTACGTGGATAGACTGGGGAAGCTGGGATTGTTCTCCTTGGAACGGAGACGGTTGAGCGGAGATTTGATCGAGGTATTCAAAATCATGAGGGGTCTAGACAGAGTAGATAGAGAGAAACTGTTCCCATTGGCAGAAGGGTCAAGGACCAGAGGACATAGATTTAAGGTGATTGGCAAAAGAACCAAAGGTGATAGGAGAAAAAGCTTTTTTACACAGCGAGTGGTTAGGATCTGGAATGCACTGCCCGGGGGTAGGGGGGTGGGGTTGGAGGCAGATTCAATCATGGCTTTCAAAAGGGAATTGGATAAGTACATGAAAGGAAAAAATTTGCAGGGCTACAGGGATAGGGGGAGTGGGACTAGCTGGAATGCTCTTGCGTAGAGCCGGTGCGGACTCGATGGGCCGAATGGTCTCCTTCCGTGCTGTAACCTTTCTATGATTCTATATAAATGCAAATTGTTCTTGTAGTTGTCAAAACTATTTAAAAATCCCAGTAACAAAACACAGACCGTTGTTTGATTCACAGTATTCGAGAGGGGGAGGATGAGGAAGGAATTGTAACCTTGTTCTGCCTTTGCTTTTGCAACTGCAACACCTTGGTGGACTTCAAAGGACATTCACTTCATCCGAAGGGATGAGCTCCCTGCTTTGGTATACAGTTACAGCGACAATGGCTGTGAATGTCAGGGCAGCTACTGCGGCAAACACTGACCTGCAACCGCCTGGCACAGCTCGAACAGCGCTGCCTGTTGGAATCACGTTCACTGCAGCCCTGAACTTCTTTGCCTCTGGCTTCTTCCAGGCTGCCACAGGGGATATCAGTAATGCCGGTCAGCCTGCAGTCCATGCTTGCGCTGAGAAGGCGACTGATGCCATGTTTGCCAAAGCAAGCCCCTTTCAGCACTTTCTCCGAGGGCAGTCACAAGCATCAGGATTGGGACTCTGGAGATAACACAGACCGCAGGGCTCCCCCAGTTCAGGGTGCAACCCATGTTCCGGGCTCCTTCACGCAAACCCCATGAATCCACAAGAGCTTTCACTCCATTGTTGTACCACTGGCGTGTGATTACCGGCAGCACATCATGCAGGTCTGTGCCCACTTTCCTGGCAGCGGCTATGGTGCTCCTATACTGTGGCAATTCCCCCCAGCCCATCCCCACTCTATGCCTCCGCTCAGCAAGAGGGAGGCTGGCTGCTTGTGGAACAAGAGCTATCTCCGCACCCTTGGCTCATCACTCCTCTCAGGAACTCATGCTCTGCAATGGGGACAACATATGAAGCCATCATTGGACAAGGACCTTCAGCACGATGAGGGAGAGGACACTGATGACATAGAAGATGGCGATGTAGAGGGAGGGGTCCCATAGTTAACTGTAGCCAGAGCTCTTTGGCAGCAGTTCGTTGAAGAGCATTTCAGCTGAACAATCCCTGCTTCCTTGTTTTAATAATCACGTCCAACATCTCACCCTCAAATAAACTGGTTCTGACCAAAAGACCAACATTGATATTTATGTCACCTGTCGTTTCAGGCTCACCAGCTTCTACAAGAACGCTCTCTGCACGTAAAAATTTCAGAAAGGTTTAGCATTTTACTGATTTACAAATTCCTACAAATTATCTTCCTAATGTAAGCCCCAGTGCCTGCCTTAAATGCTCTCTTACCTACTACAGTGCTTCTACAAGCTGTTCCCCCAGTGGCTGCAGCATCGGAGGTGGACGGCAGCTGTGAAGGGCTCACCATGGACAATCTCTTGAAACTCATTCCTTAGCAGACCTGAGGGCAGCAACTCGGCATCTGCTGGGACAGTCGGGCCTAGCTGGCTTTCTGGCACCAGGGAGGGTATTGGTTGACGGGGGGTGGGGGCTGTGGTAAGGGTCTAGACATGTTGGCGTTATGGGGGGGTGCTATCATGTTTCGATCCCATTGCGTGACTGCCCCTGCTACCAGCTGTGGCTCAGCACTCCTACCGATCTGCGAGAGGGTAGTCTGTGGAAGATCCGCAATCTGACAGAAGCCCCTATCCATTCGGTCTCCCTGCCTGTCCACGGTGGAGGAGATGGTTGAATCGAGGACCTGCATGGCCCCACTACGAGCAACCCTGAGAGATGGTACTACTGGTGGCGCAGACTGCTGCAGTGAGGTCCCATCTACAGCATCCACTGAGGTGACCAAATGCTCCACAGTTGACTGTAGAATGTTGACGTTATGCACCAGAACCCCACGCAATCTCCGCCATGTTGTGGAAGCTCAGTAAAGGCAGTCATAGAAACATAGCAACATAGAAAATAAGAGCAGGAGTAGGCCATTCAGCCCTTCGAGCCTGCTCCGCCATTCAATATGATCATGGCTGATCCTCTATCTCAATAACAAATTCCCGCCCTCTCCCCATTCCCCTTGTGTCAGTCCAATGAGTTCATCAATTGCTAGCATGTAGAAATGATCTTTCTTTCAAAGTCTGGGCCCCTAAAGTCTGCATCTCTGTCCTCTTCAGCAGAGCTAGGACGTGAACTGAGCTAGAATGTTTCCTGGGCCGTTTGTTCCACCTGCGCCTGCTCTTGCTCACTTGTGCTCGGTGAATCATCCAGTGCAGACCCCTCTGGCTCACTATCTATGCCATGTGGGGTGTCTATTTCAGTGCAGGCGATTGGAAGAGTCAGGGTGAGTGATGGTACATCTTCAAGAGGGTTCTCCCCCTCAGTCATCTGATGGAGCTAGAGAAAGAGGAGAGGGACAAGGGTTAGCACGTAGCGACAAGGTAAGCAGTAGCCAAAGCCCAGCTGAATTGTAGCTGTGTATCCAGTCCTTGGTGATCCACTAGCAGATGAGCATTCAACCACTCAGTGTCTAGTGGTGAATATATCTTCAGTCCTTGGTGGGATGATTAATGACCATCTAACCACTGGCCCCACTGATGGGTGTCTCCTTATAGTCCAGTGGGTATAGTATTGGGAAGAGAAGGCACATTCTGTTCTCTGGTAGTCTAGCAGTAAATATATAAGCTAGTAGTGGTATATTGTGGTGACCAAATGGGGATTTAATGGTGGTCTAGTGATGGACTGATCTTTTTAAAGATCTCATCTTTGGGATTTCCTCATTCAAAACCAAAACCCAGAAAAAAGACCCTCAAAATTCAAAGCTATCAAAGAAGAACAGAATGTTTCTTTCCATGTAAGGATTAAAATCCCACAGCTAGTTGACCCTGTGACCTGCATATTATGAAACAAGTCCCTTTACCTTTACACAATGAGGATGCCTTAAAGAACAAGTTACAAAAGAATTTTAAGTAGTATTATTAATACCATTACCACTGGACACATACTGCATAATTGAGAATTCACCTCATCTGCAACACTGAGTGATTTTATCTCAACTTGTGCATCTTCCAGGCAATTTGGATAATGGTGATTCTCCTCTCTGCATTCTTGATAGTAACAAAAGCAAAATCCCAGAAGAAAGGGAAGCAATCTCTTTAATTAGGCTAAGAAAGCCAATGTGCACTTCAAACAGAACAGAAAGATTGTTAGTGTAGAGTCTCATTAGGGGAATTTACTGTCTCGCAGTGAGCTTGCAAACACTGAAATGGTGACAGCTACTGACATTATCTACAGTTACTCACTGTTGAAAAGCCTGTTCGCTGATTGGAGAGTTCTTGCTATTTGTTTTTTTTAATGGATTTATTCTCAGCTTACCAACACTTCCTTGTCTTTCTTTATTTTCCTCCTTATCTTTCTTGACCTCTTTGTCCCCTTTCCAGATTCTCTTGCTCGCTCTCTCTCTCATCCCCTCATCCCCTCTCTTCTTATCGATTTGCACATGGTGTCATGTCCTGCCTTTGGTAGAAAAGGGGACTGACTAACCTTTGGCTTCCTATGTCTGCACTGAAATAATGAGAAGCAATTTTAGAGCTCTCTTCCAAATATTGGTCTTCTCAAATAAAATCTCACTTGATCATTTTTACCAACTAATTAGTTTGTGTGGCTTGTCGCTGCTACGCACATCTGTGCCAGTTAATGTTTCCCTGTATGTACTGGTGTCTTGCTCAATCTGTCTGGGCAATAATACATCTTAGGATGGCAGAATTAGGAAGGAACTCAAAGCATTAGATCATGCATGCTATGGGTTTGTTTTCCTAAATTAGTGAACATCTGTCATCGACCGTACCTTAGCATCTCAGTGACAATCCACTGCTGGCAAGCATGCAGTCAGATTTGCTTTCAACAGCAGTCAGTTGTTCTTACCAAACGTGGTGCATGACGAGAATTAACGGGGCACATTTTCCTGCCCCTGGGGGCAATTGAATTGCCTGGGTGCAGGAAAATTGGGATGCACACCCGCTAATGGAGCCCGCCTGATTATCTGTCCATTCATTTTAATGGATGGAAAATTGGACAGGCTCCCTTACAGACATGCACTGTTCCTGTCCCCATTTTCCTGTATTCGTTGTGCTCAGGCAATCCAACATCCCCCAAACGCAGAGGCAGGAAAATTTGCCCCAATTTTGTTTATCCTGCTTTTCGTTAGCACACTCGTAGAAATACAAAGGTTTATTCACAGCTCTTTCTTGAGTGGGGGCTGAGAGGATATACTTATAGGAACATAGGAACAGGAGTAGGCCATTCAGCCCCTCGTGCCTGCTCCACCATTTGATAAGATCATGGCTGATCTGTGATCGAACTCCATATACCTGCCTTTGGCCCATATCCCTTAATACCTTTGGTTGCCAAAAAGCTATCTATCTCAGATTTAAATTTAGCAATTGAGCTAGTATCAATTGCCGTTTGCGGAAGAGAGTTCCAAACTTCTACCACCCTTTGTGTGTAGAAATGTTTTCTAATCTCACTCCTGAAAGGTCTGGCTCTAATTATTAGATTGTGCCCCCTACTCCTAGAATCCCCAACCAGCGGAAATAGTTTCTCTCTATCCACCCTATCTGTTCCCCTTAATATCTTATAAACTTCGATCAGATCACCCAATCTTTCCTTATCAGGAAAGATTGAACAGGCTGGGGCTCTTTTCTCTACAAAAGAGAAGGCTGAGGGCTGACCTGAAAGGGGTCTTTAAGATTACAAAAAGGTTTGATGGAGTAGATTGAGAGATGATTCCACTTGCAGGGGAGATCAAAACTAGGGGCCATAAATATAAGATAGTCACTAATAAATCCAATAGGGAATTCAGGAGAAACTACTTTACCCAGAGAGTGGTTAGAATGTAGAACTCGCTACCACATGGAGTTGTTAAAGTAAATACTGTAGATGCATTTAAGGGGAAGCTAGATAAGTACATGAGGGAGAAAGGGATAGAAGGTTAAGCTGATAGAGTTAGATGAGAAGGAGTGGGACGAGGGTCGTGTGGAGCATAAACGCCGGCATAGACCTATTGGGCCGAATGGCCTGTTTCTGTGCTGTAGACTCTAGTGTAACTCTATGTATGATTGTGTTACAACTAACATAAAACAAAGCAGCCAAAAACTGCAATGTTTGCCTATTAGCTCAATAGGAATGTAATCTCTATGAGTGATGTTCAGAGCATTGAGCCAACTTTTTTTTTTATTCATTCATGGGATGTGGGCGTCGCTGGTGAGGCCGGCATTTATTGCCCATCCCTAATTGCCCTCGAGAAGGTGGTGGTGAGCCGCCTTCTTGAACCGCTGCAGTCCGTGTGGTGAAGGTTCTCCCACAGTGCTGTTAGGAAGGGAGTTCCAGGATTTTGACCCAGCGACAATGAAGGAACGGCGATATATTTCCAAGTCGGGATGGTGTGTGACTTGGAGGGGAACGTGCAGGTGGTGCTGTTCCCATGCGCCTGCTGCTCTTGTCCTTCTAGGTGGTAGAGGTCGCGGGTTTGGGAGGTGCTGTCGAAGAAGCCTTGGCGAGTTGCTGCAGTACATCCTGTGGATGGTGCACACTGCAGCCACAGTGCGCCGGTGGTGAAGGGAGTGAATGTTTAGGGTGGTGGATGGGGTGCCAATCTAGCGGGCTGCTTTATCTTGGATGGTGTCGAGCTTCTTGAGTGTTGTTGGAGCTGCACTCATCCAGGCAAGTGGAGAGTATTCCATCACACTCCTGACTTGTGCCTTGTAGATGGTGGAAAGGCTTTGGGGAGTCAGGAGGTGAGTCACTCGCCGCAGAACACTCAGCCTCTGACCTGCTCTCGTAGCCACAGTATTTATATGGCTGGTCCAGTTAAGTTTCTGGTCAATGGTGACCCCCAGGATGTTGATGGTGGGGGATTCGGCGATGGTAATGCCGTTGAATGTCAAGGGGAGGTGGTTAGACTCTCTCTCATTGGAGATGGTCATTGCCTGGCACTTATCTGGCGCGAATGTTACTTGCCAGTTATGAGCCCAAGCCTGGATGTTGTCCAGGTCATGCTGCATGCGGGCTCAGACTGCTTCATTATCTGAGGGGTTGCGAATGGAACTGAACACTGTGCAGTCATCAGCGAACATCCCCATTTCTGACCTTATGATGGAGGGAAGGTAATTGATGAAGCAGCTGAAGATGGTTGGGCCTAGGACACTGCCCTGAGGAACTCCTGCAGCAATGCCCTGGGGCTGAGATGATTGGCCTCCAACAACCACTACCATCTTCCTTTGTGCTAGGTATGACTCCAGCCACTGGAGGGATTTCCCCCTGATTCCCATTGACTTCAATTTTACTAGGGCTCCTTGGTGCCACACTCGGTCAAATGCTGCCTTGATGTCAAGGGCAGTCACTCTCACCTCACCTCTGGAATTCAGCTCTTTTGTCCATGTTTGGACCAACGCTGTAATGAGGTCTGGAGCCGAGTGGTCCTGGCGGAACCCAAACTGAGCATCGGTGAGCAGGTTATTGGTGAGTAAGTGCCACTTGATAGCACTGTCGACGACACCTTCCATCACTTTGCTGCTGATTGAGAGTAGACTGATGGGGCGGTAATTGGCCAGATTGGATTTGTCCTGCTTTTTGTGGACAGGACATACCTGGGCAATTTTCCACATTGTCGGGTAGATGCCAGTGTTGTAGCTGTGCTGGAACAGCTTGGCTAGAGGCGCAGCTAGTTCTGGAGCACAAGTCTTCAGCACTACAACTGGGATGTTGTCGGGGCCCATAGCCTTTGCTGTATCCAGTGCACTCAGCCATTTCTTGATATCACGTGGAGTGAATCGAATTGGCCGAAGACTGGCTTCCGTGATGGTGGAGATATCGGGAGGAGGCTGAGATGAATCATCCACTCGGCACTTCTGGCTGAAGATGGTTGCAAACGCTTCAGCCTTGTCTTTTGCACTCACGTGCTGGACTCCGCCATCATTGAGAATGGGGATGTTTGCAGAGCCTCCTCCTCCCGTTAGTTGTTTAATTGTCCACCACCATTCACGACTGGATGTGGCAGGACTGCAGAGCTTTGATCTGATCCGTTGGTTGTGGAATCGCTTAGCTCTGTCTATAGCATGTTGCTTCCGCTGTTTAGCATGCATGTAGTCCTGAGTTGTAGCTTCACCAGGTTGGCACCTCATTTTTAGGTACGCCTGGTGCTGCTCCTGGCATGCTCTTCTGCACTCCTCATTGAACCAGGGTTGATCCCCTGGCTTGTTGGTAATGGTAGAGTGAGGAATATGCCGGGCCATGAGGTTACAGATTGTGCCTGAATACAATTCTGCTGCTGCTGATGGCCCACAGCGCCTCATGGATGCCCAGTTTTGAGCTGCTAGATCTGTTCTGAATCTATCCCATTTAGCACGGTGGTAGTGCCACACAACACGTTGGATGGTGTCCTCAGTGCGAAGACGGGACTTCATCTCCACGAGGACTGTGCGGTGGTCACTCCTACCAATACTGTCATGGACAGATGCATTTGCGACAGGTAGATTGGTGAGGACGAGGTCAAGTAAGTTTTTCCCTCGTGTTGGTTCGCTCACCACCTGCCGCAGGCCCAGTCTAGCAGCTATGTCCTTCAGGACTCGGCCAGCTCGGTCAGTAGTGGTGCTGCCGAGCCACTCTTGGTGATGGACATTGAAGTCCCCCACCCGGAGTACATTTTGTGCCCTTGCTAAACTCAGTGCTTCCTCCAAGTGGTGCTCAACATGGAGGAGGACTGATTCATCAGTTGAGGGAGGACGGTAGGTGGTAATCAGCAGGAGGTTTCCTTGCCCATGTTTGACCTGATGCCATGAGATTTCATGGGGTCCAGAGTCAATGTTGAGTACTCCCAGGGCCACTCCCTCCTGACTGTATATCACTGTACCGCCACCTCTGGTCGGTCTGTCCTGCCGGTGGGACAGGACATACCCAGGGATGGTGATGGAAGAGTCTGGGACGTTGGCTGAAAGATATGATTCTGTAAGTATGGCTATGTCAGGCTGTTGCTTGACAAGTCTGTGGGACAGCTCTCCCAATTTTGGCACAAGTCCCCAGATGTTAGTAAGGAGGACTTTGCAGGGTCGACTGGGCTTGGTGTTTTCCGTTGTCGTGTCCGGTGCCGAGTGGTCCGTCCGGTTTTATTCTTATTATGACTTTTCGTAGCGAGATTTTACAACTGAGTGGCTTGCTAGGCCATTTCAGAGGGCAATTAAGAATCAACTACATTGCTGTGGGTCTGGAGTCACATATAGGCCAGACCGGGTAAGGACGGCAGGTTTCCTTCCCTAAAGGACATTAGTGAACCAGATGGGTTTTTACGACAATCTGATAGTTTCATGGCCATCATTACTGATACTAGTATTTTAATTCCAGGTTTTTATTTAATTAATTGAATTTAATTAATTGAATTTAAATTCGCCAGCTGCCGTGGCAGGATTTGAACTCATGACTCTGAATTTTAGTGCAGGACTCTGGATTACTAGCCCAGTAACATAACCACTATGCTACCGTACCCGTTTTTAACTGTAAATATGCAGATTGGAGCAGCACTGCCGGAGCTGGAGTAAGGCTTAGAAAAGGGTCACTTTACTGAGGAGGCCCCTCAGATTACTGTGGACCAGTGTGGGAAGATGGACAAATGTTCTCCATTACCAGAAGGGCAATACATTACTTAGCAGAGGCTCCAGCAAGCATGGAAGGCAATCACATGGAAGTTCAATGCAGACTCCACAACCCTCTGTGCTTGAATGGCTGAGTGGAAAAAAATTGATTTGAAAAACATCTGGCAAAGTAAGCAATAACTGGGTCACCATCATTTCTTTGAAGGTTCCTCCAGTCTTCCACTGTAGCTACAACGGTAGACTGAGGGAAACTCTGTGGAACTTCAGGATCCATTTTTCTATTGAGGAACCCTCTCTTTACAAAGTATCTTTCTCTAAGAACAAGGTAGGTGACACATCGGCAACGCTCACGTTACACTGGGGAGTCTGTTAGTCTGCCTCCAATGGTCTTGAATCTCCCGGACCACAGTTTCCTGCTCTTGATGCAAAGCATCTGCAAACATAGGAACAGGAACATTGGAACGAGCAGGAGTAGGTCATTCAGCCCCTCAAGCCTGTTCCGCCATTCAATTAGATCATGGTTGATCTGTACCTCAACTCCATTTACTGGCCTTTGATCCATATCCTTTAATACTCTTGCCTAACAAACATCTGTCGATCTCAGTCTTGAAAATTTCAATTGACCCAGTATCCACAGGCTTTTGGGGGAGAGAATTCCACATTTCCACAACCCTTTCTGTGAAAAAGTGCTTCCTGATTTCATTCCTGAATGGCCTCGCCCTAATTTTAAGATTGTACCCCCTTGTTCTGGATTCCCCCACCAGAGGAAATAGCTTCTCTGTATCTACCCTATCAAATCCTTTGATCATTTTAAACATCTCAATTAGATCACCCCTCAAACTTCTAAACTCAAGGGAATACAAGCCAAGTTTGTGTAATCTGTCCTCGTAATTTAGCCCCGGTATCATTTTGGTAGATCTGCGCTGCACCCTCTCCAAGGTCAATATCCTTCCTGAGGTGTGGTACCTGAAATGCAGTACACCATGTGTAGTCTGACCAAGGCGCTGTACGATTTAAGCATAACGTCCTCCCCTATATATTCCAGCCCCCCTTGAGATAAGTGCCAACATCCCCATTAGCCTTTTTGATTACTTTTTATAACTGTGCATTAGCTTTTAGTGATCTGTGTACCTGGACACCCAAATCCCCTTGCTCCTCCTAATCTCTCATCATTGAGAAAATATTACAATTTGTCTTTCTTGGATCCAAAGTGGATGACCTCCATCTGCCAGAGTTTTGCCCACTCACTTAATCTGTTTATGTCCCTTTGTAAGAGCCTGCTCCCATCTACACATCTTACTGTAACTTCTAACTTTGTGTCATCTGCAAACTTGGATGTACAACTCTCTATTCCTTCATCCAAGTCATTGATATATATGGTAAAAGGCTGTGGCCCCAGTACAGATCCCTGGGGAACACCATTAAGTGAGTGGGCAAGAAGGTGGCAGATGGAGTATAATGTGGGGAAATGTGAGGTTATTCACTTTGGTAGGAAGAATAGAAAAAACAGAATATTTTTTAAATGGTGAGAAACTATTAAATATTGGTGTTCAGAGGGATTTGGGTGTCCTGGCACAAGAAACACAAAAGTTAGCATGCAGGTACAGCAGGCAATTAGGAACGCAAATGGAATGTTGGCCTTTATTGCAAGGGGGTTGGAGTACAAGAGTAAGGAAATCTTATTACAATTGTACAGGGCTTTGGTGAGACCTCACCTGGAGTACTATGTACAGTTTTGGTCTCCTTATCTAAGGAAGGATATACTTGCCTTAGAGGCGGTGCAACGAAGGTTCACTAGATTGATTCCTGAGATGAGAGGGTTGTCCTGTGAAGAGAGGTTGAGTAGAATGGGCCTATACTCTCTGCAGTTTAGAAGAATGAGAGGTGATCTCATTGAAACATATAAGATTGTGAGAGGGTTTGACAGGGTAGATGCTGAGAGGTTGTTTCCCATGGCTGGAGAGTCTAGAACAAGGGGGCATAGTCACAGGATAAGGGGTCGGACATTTAAAATTGAGATGAGGAGGAATTTCTTCACTCAGATAGTTGTGAATCCTTGGAATTCTCTATCCCAGAGGGCTGTGGATGCTGAATAGTTGAATTTCTTCCAGGCTGAGATAGACAGATTTCTGGACTCTCGGGGAATCAAGGGATATGGGGATAGGGTGGGAAAGTGGAGTTGAGGTCGAAGATCAGCCATGATCTGATTGAATGGTGGAGCAGGCTCAAGGGGACATGTGGCCTACTCCTGCTCCTATTTCTTATGTTCTTATGTTCTTATTTGTCACATCCGCCAATCAGAGTATAATCCCTTTATCTCTATTCTGCCTCCGACCTCCCATCCAATTATGAACCCAATATAACAAGGTTATGTTCAATTCCGTGCCCTTTTATTTTGCTAATAATCTC
Organism: Heptranchias perlo; assembly: GCF_035084215.1. NCBI lineage: Eukaryota > Metazoa > Chordata > Chondrichthyes > Hexanchiformes > Hexanchidae > Heptranchias > Heptranchias perlo. Next base: position 9,841,129 of record NC_090364.1, read on the forward strand.
TTGTGCGGAACCTTATCAAATGCCTTCTGGAAGGCCATATAAACAATATCCTTAGACTCTCCCTTGTCCACCATGTTAATGATCTCCTCAACACAATTAACTAGATTAGTTAGATATGACCTACCCTTCACAAATCCATGCTGATTCTCTTTGATCGTCTCATATTTGTTCAAGAGCTCAGTCACTCTAGCCTCGATGATAGATTCCAGTAACTTCCCCACAACTGATGTTCAACTGACATGTCTGTAGTTTCCTGGTTTCTTCCTCCCTCCTCCCTTAAATAATGGAGTGGCATTTGCAATTTTCCAATCCAAAGGCACGATTTCTGAATCTAGAGAGCTTTGGAAAATTATGACGAACTCATCTGCTATTTCCTCCCCTGCTGCTTTTAATACCCTGGGTTGGAAACCATCAGATCCTGGAGATTTGTCTGTCTTAAGTCCCGTTATTTACTCCATTATCATTTACTTACTTCATTTAACAAGTCTGCCATTTCCTTATTGTCCATTATAATATCACCTGCATCTGACATTAGTGGGCCCAAATTCCCCCTTATTATTTTTTTTCTCTTAATATATTTATTAAAATGCTTACCATTAGATTTGACATCCCTTGCAACTTTTCTTACTCCCTTTTTGCACCTCATTACTTTCTTTGTATCCCTTTGTTGCTTTTCTAGCTCTCCCAGTCCGCTGGATTTAAACTTATCCTTGCATCTGGCTAAGCCTTCTTTTTAGCTTAAAAGCTCGTTTATTGACCATGGTTGCTTAAGTGCACAAATGGAGCTTTTGCTTTTTAGAGGTATGTACTGGTTTTGTGTGGTACCAAAAACATCTTTGAAAGCTTCCCACTGTTTATCTGTAGGTTTACTCATTAACCGCTCAGCCCAGTTTACTGTGGTCAATTCATTTCTCTAGCAGAAAAAGACTTTGTGCTATGCCCTCAATGCAGAGCTCTCTGAAAGATTCGTTCATTAGGCAATATCTCTTGTTCTGTTCACCACTGAAACTCAGCTAGTTCCCTCTGGAATAAAAACAGAAAATGCTGGAAATACTCAGCAAGTCAGGCAGCATCCATGCAGAAAGAAACAGAGTAAACGGGGTCGATTTTGCAATGGTGGCGGGTTGGCAGCGAAGGTGCACGTAAAGAAGACTTACCGTTTCTGACACGATCGCATGGTGATTGCTGATGATTAACGTGCTCTCTGGGTTTCGCACCCGGCAGCCAGCCTGATTGACAGGAAGATCGGGGGGGGGGGGTGGGGGGGGTGGGCAGAGAGTGGAAGATCGGGGGGGGGCGGGGAGAGGGGAAGATCAGGGGGGAGAGGGGAAGATTGGGAGGGAGAGGGGAAGATTGGGAGGAGATCGGGTGGGGGAGAGGTGAAGATCGGGAGGACATCAGTGGGGGGGTGAAGAGGGGGACATCGGGAGGATATCGGGGGGTGAAGAGGGGGACATTGGGAGGACATTGTGGGGGGTGGAGAGGGGGGCATTGGGAGGATATCGGGGGGGTGAAGAGGCGAACATTGGGAGGATATCGGGGGGGGGGGTGAAGAGGGGGACATTGGGCGGACATTGTGGGGGGTGGAGAGGGGGACATCGGGAGGATATCGGGGGGTTGAAGAGGGGGACATTGGGCGGACATTGTGGGGGGTGAAGAGGGGGACATCAGGAGGATATCGGGGGGTGAAGAGGGGGACATCGGGAGGACATCGGGGGGTGAAGAGGGGGACATCGGGAGGATATCAGGGGGGGTGAAGAGGAGGACATCGGGAGGACATCAGGGGGTGAAGAGGGGGACATCAGGGGGGGTGAAGAGGGGGAAATCAGTGGGGTGAAGAGGGGGACATCGGGGGGGTGAAGAGGGGGACATCGGCAAGGGTGACATCAGACATCAGAGCAGGGTGGAAAGGTAGGTTGATTTTGTGTTTTAACTTCCTTCTGTGGTTTTTGGTGTAATTTATTTTGTTTCTTTTTCCCTGATCTGGCCCTTCACACTTGGTTTCACCAGGCGTGAATCAGAAGCGGTGGGCAAGCCGCCCAGGTAAGTTAAAAAATCATTACAATCACTTAATCTGCCACAAGTAAAGTGGCTCTTTAACTGTCATCCCGCCGGCTTTAATTACCAGCGGGACTACCGGTTTCGGGACCCCCGCACGCACACATGGGCGTCCTTGGAAAACTCAGAAGTTGGCGGGTTGGTGCCAGCTTCTGAATCCGAACGGGATTTCTGCGATTTTCGGAGCCCCCTGACATATCCGCAATTTCCCACTAAAATTGAGCCCAATGTTTCAGGTCGATGACCAGCGTGCCTTTGGGATTCCCGCTGCTCTGAAAAGTTGCAGAGCCTCCTCCTGCTGCTGTCTGTTGTCCATGTGGGAAATGAAGACCATAAGGTGAGAGGTTAAACCGAGGCCCACTCAGACGGACGCAAAAGATCCCACAGCACTACTCGAAGAAGAGCAGGGAAGTTCTCCCCGGTGTCTCGACCAGTATTTATCCCTCAATCAACAGTAAAACAGATTATCTGGTCATTTATCTCATTGCTGTTTGCATGCAAATTGGCTGCTGCGTTTCCTACATTACAACAGTAACTGCACTTCAAAAAGTACTTCATTGCCTGTAAAGCGCTTTGGGATGTCCTGAGGTTGTGAAAGGCGCTATATAAATGAAAACGAGGGGACATAGATTTAAGGTGAGAGGGGAGAGCTACAAAAGGGTCCAGAGGGGCAATTTTTTCACGCAAAGGGTGGTGAGTGTCTGGAACGAGCTGCCAGAGGCAGTAGTAGAGGCGGGTACAATTTTGTCTTTTAAAAAGCATTTGGACAGTTACATGGGTAAGATGGGTATAGAGGGATATGGGCCAAGTGCAGGCAATTGGGACTAGCTTAGTGGTATAAACTGGGCGACATGGACATGTTGGGCCGAAGGGCCTGTTTCCATGTTGTAAACTTCTAAGTTCTTTCTTGCTTCTTATACCACTGAGACACAGTTTAGACCAATACCAACATACAGTAATGGGGCCTGGAAAATCTTTCTCAGCTTAGTTTGATCTGTGATATCAGTCAGCTGTTAAGGTTACTGAGTTTTCAAAAGCGAATTCAACAAACTTGTATAAATCCATTTTTAATCTTGTATTAAAATTTCAAATGAGATGGCGAAAGGTGTCTTTGAAATGCTGTTCATCACTGTTAACAACTGGGGTTCTATAATTTGAAGTTGCCAAGTTGAATTTTCAGGACTGCAGTCAAAATGTCAAAAATGCCGGAGTGCTAATGATTTTCTGCCCTTAGATTTGATGTTCTTACCACGCCCGATAAGCTTGATGCAATAAGGTATTTATGAACCAGAGCTAGTTTGCCTTGAAAGATGGCAGCTGAGGGGTGATCTTGTTGACGAACAGGTGCAGTTAGACTGTTTGGAAAAGATAATGCTGAGCAAAGCTTAAAGGTAAGACAAAGAAACACCACTTCAAATCAGTGAAAGGCAAAAACTGGGACTGACATCAGGAAAGAGACCGTCGCATAAAGAATGATCAATATTTTAAATAGACGTGGAGGCAGGGTAATGGAGATAAAGAAAAACCTTCAGCTTTGTTCAAGGGGCACATGGCTTTGTGATAAGGGGCCCGATTTTAGCACCCGCTACCGGGTGCGTTCTCGGCGGGGGGGCCCCTAAAATCCCGAAATCCAGGTGCGGGACCGGATCACGCCTCGATCCTGCCCACTTCCCCCGCTGGTGGGAATCCCGCAGGCAATTAAAGCCAGCGGGATGCCACTTGAGTGTATTTACTTTGCTTGTTCAGGTCATTAACTGACCTGATTAAGGGACTGTGTGTGATTTTGGATAAACATGGGACTGTTTCCCACACTGGGGGAAACACTCCCAGTTGAAATGGACGTGTTGCAGCCGTCAGCCTGTGGCAGCTGCAAAGGTCCATTTGACAGGTGGGGTGGGGGGAGACCCTCAGCCATTGCAGGAGGCCAATCTGTCACTTGGGACAAAGTTTGGCCTCCACCACCCTCCTCCTGATGGTCGAAGTCACCAACCTGCACACTTACCCCGGGGTCCGGAGACATGTACCTACCTTGCGGACCCCCTCAGATGTACATCTTGCGGATGGGGGCCGCCGTAGCTGCAGTCATGACCTCCTCGGAGGGCGAACAGCATCACCAGCCTCACCAGCCTCGCCATCCACGCCGTCCACCTCTGACACGTGGAGCTCCACAACAGAGTGCTGTGACACATCCACCTGTACAGCAGGAGGGAGGGCAACCGCAGAGAGAGATGCGTCGCAGAGGGCACTACCCTCGCCACAGGGTCCACAGACCGAGGCTCAGCTTCCTGGACCTCTCTGAGCAGCAGTGCACACGGAGGCTCAGAGTCAGTCGACATGTAGCCGTGGACATCTGCAGCATCTTTCATGCCGAGCTGCTCCTGGCTGGCCCGTGCACCATCTTCCTACCTGTTGCTGTCAAAGTCACCACTGCCTTCCCGAACTTCTCCTCCGCAGCCTTCCAGGGTGCAACCGGGGACATCCCCGATGTCTCTCAGTCGTCTGCGCAGAAGAGCCCTGCAAATACACCTACACCCACTCTGCAGTGACACACTGGGTGGCATCAGTGGTGGGTCCTCATAGGGATACCCAGGAGTGGGCATTATTGCACAAACCGGACAGGATTCGCGAAGACATGGCAGTAGTGGTGCCAATATAATGTGTGATGTGAGTTGTTCTTTAATTCAATAGAAGTAAGAACCATGACAAACCCTCAAACACCCTTGTGCATCCCCTTCATGCTCACGACACGTTTGCCTTACGCTGCCTACTGCACATATGTGATGCATGCCCTGTGGCTGCAGCACAGGTAGTGGCAGGTTGAGTGAGGCTGGCCGTGAGAGAGATGCACGAGAGGGTGAGTATGGGATAGAGCCATGAGATTGTATGAGGATTGGGTTGAGTGGTAGTGGCGGGGTGAGTACTGGCGAGGTGAGTAGGTGCAGGTAAGATGAGGATGGGGTTTGAGTGGGTATGAGGGGTGATGTGACAGAGTAGTGTTGGCAGTGCCGAAGGAGATGTGGGGTGGGGGCAGTGTTGTGGCAGACGGAGGGTAGGGGAAAGACTACGTGTTCTCACTGTGGCTGACCTACTGAGGTCATTGGAGTGCCTCCTGCACTGTATGCAGGTGGGCGATATGTTGGTGGCGCTGGTGACCTCCTCTGCCACCTCGAGCCAGGCCTTCTTGGTGGCAGAGGCAGGCCGCTTCCTCCCGCCCGCCGGGGGGAAGATCACTGTCCTCCCCCTCCTCCTCACCCCATCTAATGATACCTGGTGTGAGGCATCATTAAACTGGGAGCAGCCTTCCCCCTGGGCTGCTCCATGCTGTAATTTTTGCTGTTTGTGGCAGCATCTGTCAGTGGAGGACTGCCCCTTTAAATAGAACTCCTCCAGCTGACAGATCTTACTGCGCATGCGCAGCCCGCCCGACACGCAGATCAGCAGTGGGGAACCCGGAGGAGCAGGTAAGTGGATCCAATTGGTGTGTTGCCTGCTCCGATCGCGCGGGCAACCCACTAATTTCACCGGGCGCGTTGAAAACGCGCCCGCTGGCCCACCCGCCGAGAACCCGCACCCCTGGTAAAATCGGGCCCAAGGAGTCTGTAGTTTTTCTTTCTGGACTAATAAACAATGATGGGATGAGTGGTTTTCTTCTGCTGTCTATATCTTGTGAACAGCACTGCAACAACAACTTGCATTTATATAGCGCCTTTGCCATGGAGCATTATCAAACAAAATTTGACTCAGAGCCACATATTCGGAGCGGTGACCAAAAGCTTGGTCAAAGAGGTAGGTTTTAAGGAGCGTCTTAAAGGAGGAGAGAGAGGTGGAGAGGGAATTCCAGAGCTTTGGGTCTAGGCAGCTGAAGTCATGGCCGCCAATGGTGGAGCGATTAAAATCGGGGATGCGTAAGAGGCAAGAATTGGAGGAGCGCAGAGATCATCTGGTGCTGCATTAAACTGCACCAACCTTCATTTTTGTCCAATTGTCTGTCCAATATGCATACGTCAATCCTCACAGCGTTGCCTAATAGAAATGTTGACCACACTTTGGACACTCGGATATATGACAATATAACACCGCTGACCACAAACGTTAGAAAAGGGATAGGAAACAGCTCGAGACAAATTGCACACTTTAACAGAGAATGTTTTTCTCAGCTGAGTGAATGCGTGGATGCTGAGATTGAATGGATGACAGAGCAATCAATGGAAGGAGAGACAGATGAATGAGCGAAACCCACAAAAGAGAAAGGAACGATGCAGTCAGGGTAAAGATAAAAAGAGAAATGTAGTAGGGGGAGCTGCGACCTTCAACACCCAGGTAAAAATTGACCTGTGTTGAGAAATCAAATACATATACATATAAAGGTAATGAATGATCCTTAATGTAATGTAGTCATATTCCCATTTCTATACGACAAATTTAATATTTCTTTAGATCCCCTGGCGATTAATATCTTCGAATTACAGCAGGAACAGAAACACGTTACTACAACAGGAAGAAAATTCAGGACCTTATATTTATTACAAACATAACAGGCACATTGAGGTGAATTTTAGGTTCTAATTTAATCTCTGTGCTCAAATGATGTACATAAACATCTTCACTGTTGTGCTTTATTACAGGATCATAACTGTCCAATTGGATTCCAACCTTGCAATTCACTCAGTGGTAGCCATTATCTTTCTTCTAGCTTCCTCCTGTGGTGTTTAACTTCTGCTGCTTATTCCTTTGTTCAATACTTGTCTCAGTGGGTAGTAATGAGTGCGTTCTGAGTCCCACTCCAGAGAATTGAGCAGGCTGACTCTCCCAGTGTAGTGCTGAGGGGAATGCCGCACTGTCGGAGGTGCTGTCTTTTGGATGAGACGCCTGCCCTCTCAGGTGGATGTAAAAGATCCCATTGGACTTTTTAAAAAATTCGTTCATGGGATGTAGGCGTCGCTGGCAAGGCCAGCATTTATTGCCCATCCCTAATTGACCTTGAGAAGGTGGTGGTGAGCCGCCTTCTTGAACCGCTGCAGTCCGTGTGGTGAAGGTTCTCCCACAGTGCTGTTAGGAAGGGAGTTCCAGGATTTTGACCCAGCGACGATGAAGGAACGGCGATATATTTCCAAGTCGGGATGGTGTGTGACTTGGAGGGGAACGTGCAGGTGGTGTTGTTCCCATGTGCCTGCTGCTCTTGTCCTTCTAGGTGGTGGAGGTCATGGGTTTGGGAGGTGCTGTCGAAGAAGCCTTGGCGAGTTGCTGCAGTGCACCCTGTGGATGGTACACACTGCAGCCACAGTGCGCCACTGGTGAAGGGAGTGAACGTTTAGGGTGGTGGATGGGGTGCCATTCAAGAAGAGCAGGGAAGCTCTCCCCTGGCCGATACTTATTCCTCAACCAACGCCATTACAAACAGATTATCACATTGCTGTTTGTGGGAGCTTGCTGTGCGTAAATCAGCTGTCGGGTTTCCTAAATTACAACAGTGACTATACTTTAAAAGTACTTCATTGACTGCAAAGCGCTTTGGGACATCTTGAGGCTGCGAAAGGCGCTATATAAATGCAAGTTCTTTCTTTTCTTTTATGTCTCTTGTGTCAAGTACACTGGGTAAAATGATGTCTTTGAGGACAGGTGCTCTCCACCTGATTCCACTTCTTTACAAGCCATGGGAAACATTTGTCACATGCTCACCTAAAGTTATATTCGTGGAAGGAGGAAGCTTCTTACAGGAATTATTAGTCGTCAGTGATAAATTTTACTCAGAATTCACGGTAGCATAAAAATATCAGGAAACCCCTGGCAGCTTAAATGAGTGATTTTATACTGTTTTGGCCACAGGGCTAATAGATCCTGAGAGAAAGTTCTGCATCAGAAACGAAGAATTAATCATCATATTGGAGTTATTTTCTTTGTTTGTGTAACGGAGGCAAGTACAGGAGTAGGTGGGGGGGGTGTAGACATCATTGGTATTGGCCTAAATCTTTCACATTACATTATAACTCAAAAGTCATGGGTCCTGGCCGAATGAGACTTGCTCAGGGTTTATTCTGTTGTTATAATGGGGAGACCAGCACAAATTGAGAACCTTTTTGTCCAGGTGTCTCAACCACAGACTCTCTTTCCCAATCCACCCATTGGAGAACTTGATTTCATAGATTTGTCCATGATAACCCTTTTCTGATCAGCATGAAACTTTCAGTCATAAAAAAATTCTAATTAGGTCAAATTCAAAACCCCAATCGCACAGCTTGAGTTTCTGGGATACCTGGGGTTTGGCAGCTCTGCGTATGAATTTAAAGGACATTTTATGTACTAAACTAAGTTTATAATGACAGTTTAGGAAAATATATTTTTCTTTAAGTTCATTTACAGAGAAAAACGTATCCCTTGGAGAATATATCTCTTGCATTATGAAGTTAACATATTAGAAAAAGTGCTAATTAGATCACATTTAGATATGGAAATTATATTAATTAAAAATAGACATTCATCTGTAACCCAAGTACAATTGCCTGTCTATAAGTAGCTTAAAGTGGCATATTTATTATCCTGTTGGGGATAACATGAAAGGATTGTTTAATTGGGGTTCATTTACTTAGGAAAATTAGCCTAATTACAGATAATGCTGGTAGCCCAAATATGGTCTCTGCTGTTTAACAGCTCCGCCCCAACTTCAATTTGTACAAAAAGTTTAAGTAAGAAGATCACAGTTCCAATCCTCATCTCTAAAGGATGAAGAAGGGGCTAAATCAGTGAATGACCTTTAATGGAAAGTGTTTAACTGTATATGTTGGATGAAGACAGAATTAGGCTTGGCTACGTTCTCTCTGCTGCACATCCAACCTCACCATGGCGAATAGCCTACTCACTCATGGGGTAGCTTTCAATTTCAGAAGGGGTGGGCCATCAGATCAGCTGCCCATTATACACCCTCCCCCATTTTCCGTTCCATTGCCTCTGATCAGATACCACCTGTACAACCCTCCGAGATTGCTGCGCTCCGCCAATTCTGGTCCCTTGCGCATCCCCGATCTTAATCGCTCCACCATTGGCGGCCGTGCCTTCAGCTGCCTAGGCCCTAAGCTCTGGAATTCCCTTGCTAAACCTCAACGCCTCTCTTCTTCTCTCTCCTCTTTTAAAAAGCTCCCTAAAACCTACCTCTTTGACCAAGCTTTTGGTCACCTGTCCTAATATCTCCTTATATGGTTCGGTGCCAAATTTTGTTTGACAACGCTCCTGTGAAGTGCCTTGGGACGTTTTACTATGTTAAAGGCGCTATATAAATGCAAGCTGCTGCTGCTGTTGTTGTTGTTGTTGTTGTTGTTGTCGTCGTCGTCGTCGTCGTCCACCCCCACTGAAGTTGAAAGTTACCCCTGAGTCTCTAGGCTTAAATGTGAACAATATCCATTTGGGTGAGTAGCAAAGGGTTGGTGAAGCCATGGAACCGACCTCCTGCATGTTTTAAAAGGGAGAAAAGGGGGCAAAATTTGGGGCGGGGGAAGCAGGAATCTGATTTCATCTTCCCGGAACACCAACCATCTCCCCATGACCACATCCAACTGTTCCTTAAATAAGTCCAGAGTCCTGGCCTCAACCCCCCTATATGACAACCCATTCCAGCTGTAGTATTAATCTCATAAATGAAGATGAAATTTGTCGTGTGACTTGACCAAGGCGTAGCTTGACCTTTGCTCCCTCTTGGCTGATACCTGCGATTGACGCAGTAACTCACTTGCCGAATGTGAAACATGGAGGGGTGAATTTCTCTGGGGCTTCCCTCACTCTGCCACCATACCTTTGGTGGAAGTTTGGCAGAATCTGCCTCCACATGAGCAAACAGGGTTTCATCGTGACGTCCACCCAAGTTATGGTGGCGGACCGGGAGAAGACCCGAGGAAATTCAGGGTTTTTGTTGACCAGTCATTTTTAAGGCAGGTACAAGAAGTTGCTATTTTTAACTGTATAGATAAGACAAATTTGGTGTAAGTATTATGTTCTGTACTATTTTCCATCAGAATTTTTTCACGTGTCTCTTGCCAGACAATTCGAACAATGTCCCTGGTGGAGAATAGGGGCATTGAGGTAGGAATTCAACTTGACTGGTATCACAAAGCAGGTGGAATCGCATCAGCCAGCAGTTATGAAGTGTAAATTGTGGCTCAGTGGCTCGTCTCTGAGTCAAAAGGTTGTGGGTTCAAGTCTCACTCCAGGGTCTTTGAGCACAATATCTAGCCTGACATTTCAGTGCAGTACTGAGGGAGTGCTGCACTGGTGGATGTGCTGTCTTTCAGATGTGATGTTAATCTGAGGACCTGCCTGCCCTCTCAGGTGGGTGTAAAAGATCCAATGGCACCATTTCAAAGAGTGGAGTTCTCCCCTGGTGTCCCGGCCAATATTTAACCCTCAACCAATGTCAGTAAAACAGAATATCTGCTCATTATCACATTGCTGTTCGTGGGAGCTTGCTGTGCGCAAATTGGCTGATGTGTTTTTGTACATTACAAGAGTGACTGCACTTCAAAAAGCACTTCATTGGCTGTAAAGCGCTTTGGAACGTCCTGAGGTCGTGAAAGGTGCTATATAAATGCAAGTTCTTTCTTTCTTATGGGCCCAGCCTGATAGTTTATTCGATTGAAGTATGTTGGGCGAGGAGCATAACAGGTTGACTCAGGCTTGTTTTGTGTGGCACTGGTAACTGGTTTCTATTGGAATTTAGTGGTGGCCTGAAACTTTTCTCTATCTTAATAAATTCCTGCAAAAACCGCTGTGCTTCACTGAGATTCCTTAGATTGAAAGATTTGGGCTGAATTTAATTGGACTCTCGATTCCCCTCACAACTCAAATTACAACCATTATATATTCTATCAAATATAATAGTCTACAAAAATGAACACAAGCAGTTATTTTCATTATTAAACCCATAAATCTTTTTTAATATCAACCCTATTCTCAAGTAAACAACCGCAGACACTCACCATTAGGTACCATCTGCCAACGTTGTGAATCCCCTTCCCAGTTGTTTTCAGTTGAGGTGACCGAAAAAATAAATCCGTTGCCCAGGGAGATGGCGGGGGAGGGGGGGCAGGAGGGGGGGGGTGCAGGCTGCCAATCAGGTTTGAGCAATCAAATGTTTTTTTGTTTCTCAGCCTGCTTGTTGAGAGAAACAGTTTTGATTTTTTTTTAAAAGCATCGGACTGGAAATTTGAGTTGATGAAGTATTGGGGTTGCCAACCCTCCAGGGCTGCCCTGGAGTCCCCAGGAATTAGAATCATAGAATCATAGAAGGGTTACAGCACGGAAAGAGGCCACTCGGCCCGTCGAGTCCACACCGGCTCCATGCAAGAGCAATCCAGCCAGTCCCACTCCCCCGCCCTATCCCCGTAGCCCTGTAAATTTTTTCCTTTCAAGTACTTATCCAGTTCCCTTTTGAAGGCCATGATTGAATCTGCCTCCACCACCCCCTCGGCCAGTGCATTCCAGATCATAACCACTCGCTGTGTAAAAAAGTTTTTCCTCATGTCGTCTTTGGTTCTTAAATTTATCCCCTCTGGTTCTTGACCCTTCCGCCAATGGGAACAGTTTCTCTCTATCTACTCTGTCTAGACCCTTCATGATTTTGAATACCTCTATCAAATCTCCTCGCAACCGTCTCTGTTCCAAGAATGGCATACGGGGGATGCCATTTAGAACCGAGATGAGGAGAAATTTCTTCACTCAGAGGGTGGTGAACCTGTGGAATTCTCTACCACAGAAGGCAGTGGAGGCCAAGTCATTAGATGCATTCAAGAAGGAGATAGATATATTTCTTAATGCTAAAGGGATTAAGGGATATGGGGAAAAAGCGGGAACAGGTTACTGAGTTAGATGATCAGCCATGATCATTTTGAATGGCGAGCAGGCTCGAAGGGCCGAATGGCCTACTCTTGCTCCTATTTTCTATGTAAGAAGAACTACCCCAGCTTCTCCAGTCTATCCACGTAACTAAAGTCCCTCATCCCTGGAATCATTCTAGTAAATCTCTTCTGCACCCTCTCTAAGGCCTTCACATCCTTCCTAAAGCGCGGTGCCCAGAACTGGACACAATTGTGATTAATTAAAGATTAATCTCCAGGACACTGCTGCGAGCAACACCCAGGGGAAAAATGACAGTGGCATTGTCTGTTTTTTTTTGTCATTTTCTTTGAACAGTTATTAGTCATAAAAGTACTGGAGATGGGGGTGGGGGGAAGGCTGTTTGACCAGGTGGGGCGGTTGGAGGTAGGAGGTCATGTGATGAAACCTCCAGGAATACGTCCGACCAGAGTTGGCAACCCTATGAAGGTGGGGGGCGATAAAGTTGTTGCTCTTTGGACACTCCGAGTCCTCAGATGGAGCAAGGAAGGAAACAAAACTAAAGGTAGGTCCGGCCTGATATGTCAGCCACCAAGCTGCTAAAATAGAAAAAGCAGTTCCTTTGTGTTGCAATCTCCTTCTAAAGAGATCGAATCCTTGTCCGACAGACAAAAGGGACTTTGGTTTTTAATGATTAGCAAGTCACCAACTTCCTCATCATTTCCAGACCGAAAAGGATGAAAGGAAAGGCTTTATTCCCCCCTCACCCCCACCTCCCTCTCGAAAATCCTTATTTTGCTGCATCAAATGCAATTTCCCAGCTCATTTTGAAGATTATTAATTATTTACTGAATAAACTGCGGTTTAGAACACTAATTGTACACCAGAAGGTTCGAGCTGTCAATATTTCATGAGTAAAGTTCCAGCAAAAAATTAATTTCTTTCTATGTCTTTCTGAAGTGTTGGAGAGAGCAGAAGCCTATTGTTAAAGGGACAATGCCTCATGAGGTCATCTTCACACTTTCCTACTCTATAACAGTACAAAGGATAACATATTGCAGTATGGGCATTCTGATCAGCTTTGGAGCAAACGCCACTAACACGGTCCATCCTTTATTACTTGCCTACTTACACATTACACAGGGACAGAAAGGGAAAAGGTGGGTATTATACATAGAAAAAGCTTGAATTTTCCATGCCATCCATGCTCTTTAAAGGGTGCACTTTGTCTGACTGTAGAATAAGCAACTTACAGAAATTTGTACTTCCTTTCTATATATTTGTTTTGTGAATTTTGTGCTCATTAATTGAAGGATGTTACCGCTGAGCAATAATTTTCATAAACCAAGTATCGACAACAAGTTATGAAGAGTAAAGCTCTTTTCACTTTGCCCTTGTAATTCACTGCGTACAAATTGCTTGCCTTGTTTCCCTACATTACAACAGTGACTACACTTCGAAAGTACTTCATTGGCTGTAAAGAACTTTGGGACATCCTGAGGTCATGAAAGGCGCTATATAAATGCAAGTCCTTAGCTCCAGCCTCAGAAGAGCACCAGTATGACTTCCTTTTTTCCCATGACAGAGGCAAGAAAATTAGTGATATATTGAATAATGGACAGTCAGCTTTCTGGTTATAGATGTGGATGGAGGGAGGTGAGGTCCACATTTGCTTTAACTGCATTCACATACTGGCCATGAGAAAGCATGAGCATCTGTAGACCATCCTTTACCATCAATTGTTCTCGATATAGTAAACCCAAACTAATGATTTTTGTGATTTGTGCTGTTGACAAGAAAATAATCTGCTAATCTTTTCACCCTCTCTATGTGTTAGCTGTGGCTCCATAGGTAGCACCCTGGCCTCTGAAGGTTGTGGGTTCAAGTCCTGCTCCAAAGACTTGAGCACAAAATCCATGGTACAATTTTATGATTGGTGATGGCTGTCTTTATCTCCATGTAGATAATGTATTTTAGGAATTTCTCCCACTGGCAATGAATCCATTGGGATTCTAGGCATGGATCCACCCTGTATGAGCCCTCATAATATATACATGGGAGTGAATAATTTAGTGCCTATGACTATCCATGTACCGTTTGGACAACAGTAATTGTAGACCAGAGGAGAGTAGATACTTTGAAGTAAAATAACATGTCGATAACCCAGTAATCCAAGCAGTTATGGGGACACTGTAAGACATAAGAACGAATCTCAAGTGACTGTGGAACACCATCTGAACTCTTTGATTGGATTGTTACTTTCAATTTGCTTATACTATTCACCAACTTCACTCATAAAATATATAGAAGCAAATTTTAAAGATAGTTTTCTACTGCTTTGATGCAGCATCCAGGTCTGTTCGTTTAATGTGAGATTCTAGGCAAGAGTCATTTCAAAAGTTTTTTTCCCCTAACTGTCTCCTTCTATCTTATCCTGAATGAATGACCTATGACCTACAGTTGTACAGTGCCTTCTCTTGTCTTTCAGAAGGTCCCAAAGCATTTTATGTACAATGAGTTAGTTTGAGGTACATTTATCATGTAAGCATACTCGGCAGCTATGTGGCACATAGCAATGGGATGAATGACAGATTCTTCTGTTTTTGGTGATGATGCTGGTTGAGAGTGGAACGTTGGCCAGGACATCAGGAGAACCTGTCTGCTCATCTTCAATTGTACCAAGCGAGCTGTAACACCCACCTGAACCAGGGCCTCAGTTTAACATCTCATCCAAGGACAAAACCTTTGACAATGCAATACTACCTCAGTGCTGAACTGGAGTTTAAGGCCAGATTACATGTTTAAATCCATGGCTTGAACCCACAAACTTCTGACTCAAAGCGAAGAGTTCTACCAACTTTGCCATGCTCGTTCTTGCTGAGGGGCTATTCGATAATCTACAATATCACAGTGGACCCTATTCTATCTTCACCGATGTGCCACACATGCAATTTTCCAACAGGGGTCTCTAGATAATGATCAGGAGTGTGAGCCATGTCTGTTCCCCTCCATAGCTCAGAGGCACTGAGGCCAGTTCTAGTGCCCCAACTACCGGAGATACCTGGTTGAGATCAGCTAACTCAGCGCGAGCTGATAGTTGATCCTGGAACCTCCCCATTTTGTTTGCCTTACTGCCACATCAAGTGGCGCTTTGACCCATGGGAATATCATTGGACGTCTACCATGCTTTCAGCTGCCCAGGCCCTAAGCTCTGGAATTCCCTTCCTAAACCTCATTAATTCTCTACCTCTATCTCCTCCTTTAAGACGCTCCTTAAAACCTACCTCTTTGACCAAGCTTTTGGTCACCTGTCCTAATATCTCCGTATGTGGCTCAGTGTCAAATTTTGTTTGATAATCACTCCTGTGAAGCATCTTAGTACGTTTTACTACATTAAAGGCGCTATATAGATGCAAGTTGTTATCTATATATATAAGGTATTTTCACCTTTGTTTAAGAACATAGGTAAGTGGTCCTTGCGATTCTGATTGTGCATAGTTCACTCTGCTTCTTTATACAGGCAAAGCTGCTCTGTGACTCTTATAAATCGAGTTCACATATACTAAGGAACATTCAGTACCTAACTCAAAATAACAACAACAATATGCATTTTTATAGCACTTTTAACATGGAAAAACATCCAAAAGTGCTTTGCAGTGGCATATTGGGACAGCTCTGTAGCATGGTGAGAGGCAGTCAAAGGCTCTTCTTCACAAAGTGTGTGAGTTCTTGACTCCAACTGACCTTATAAAGGTGAAATTTACTGCTGGTAGTGTTAGCATATTAATGTTTAACAAGCTCCTATCACATTCTCTCCCCGATATTTTAATGGAGCCGCTCGGCATTTTTTTAATTGTTTATTCTCAGGGTACGGGCAATGCTGGCCTCGTTTATTGCCCATCTCTAGTTGCCATGAGAAGGTGGCGCTTGGCCTTCTCTTTGAACTGCTGCAGTCCTTGTGCTTATGGTGCTTCTACAATGGTGTTAAGTAGGGAATTCCAGGATCAAATCTGTTTCTTGTAAATGGGTTAATGTCGCCATTGAAATAATGGAGGGAGGAATTTGATAGGAATATGTTAAATATTCATATGGCGACATCACCAACAGTCATTTCTACCCTATAAGGTTTTACATGGATAAAGATGGAAGGACAAACACAACTGAATAGAGGATAATGGATATTTGAGAGTAGTTATAAAGAGAATAATGGACACTTGGGAGTGATTAAAAAGAGAATAATGGATACTTGGGAGTAATTAAATAGCGACTAATGACTACTTAGGAGTAGTGACACAGAATTATGAATAAGTAGGAGTGATTTAATAGAGGATAATAGATGTTTGAGAGTAATTAAAGAGAATATGGATACTTGAGAGTGATTAACTGATGCTTGAGAGTGATTAAATGATGCTTGAGAGTGATTAAATGATGCTTGAGAGTGATTAAATAGAGAATAATAGATACTTAGGGGAGATAAGTTGTTTGCTCGGAAATCTTTCAGACAGTTTTATCCACATCACCAATCTGTTCATGGTGAGGCGATGGGGTAAAGAGATATTTTCGCCTACGTGCTATCTTGAGACAATTCACCAGGTTGGCAAATAAAGGAGACATTTGACTTTTGGCATCGTGTAGGTGATCACCTCTGTTTCTAGAACAGTTTGTTCTTAGTTATTCAGCGAGCTTGACCAACCTCTCTCCGGTGAGGCAGTTAGACCCCTTTGAAATGTTACACTCAGGACCAGAAGCATCTGTTGGGAAAATCTGCTCCCCACCATCCTTGAATGGAATATTCCAGTTGAGAACTTCCCGTGGAATGGACTTGTGTAGTTGCTTGAAGGTTACAGGCTACCAGCATTGGTGAATCAATTTTATTAATCGTGTCTTTTCCACTTAATTACAGCCTAGGTGAGAAAACCCTATTAAATCATTAATGAGTGTTGCCAGTACATACGATGAAACAGCTTGGGCTGCTACTATCAATAAAGGATCAATTTGATCCTTTCAAGAGCGGGGAATTTTACCAGAACCAACAGTTTGTGCGTTTATGAAAAAATTAACGTGACAGCTCTTGAAAAGGAACTTTCTGTTTTTTTTTATTGGGAAATCTAGGTCCACAATACAAGACATGCACCAGGTTAAAAAGAGTAGGGGGATGAAATGAGGTGAATTAAGAAGTGGTGATTAGGTTTTTTTTAACTGTGGTTTGACTTATAGGGAGAGGTTGGATCGACTGAGACTTTTTTCCCTGGAGAGTAGGAGGTTTAGGGGTGATCTTATAGAAGTCTATAAAATAATGAGGGGCATAGATAAGGTAGATAGTCAAAATCTTTTCCCAAAGGTAGGGGAGTCTATAACGAGGGGGCATAGATTTAAGGTGAGAGGGGAGAGATACAAAAGGGTCCAGAGAGGCAATTTTTTCACTCAAAGGGTGGTGAGTGTCTGGAACGAGCTGCCAGATGCAGTAGTAGAGGCGGGTACAATTTTGTCTTTTAAAAAGCATTTGGACAGTTACATGGGTAAGATGGGTATAGAGGGATATGGGCCAAATGCAGGCAACTGGGACTATCTTAGTGGTATAAACTGGGCGACATGGACATGTTGGGCCGAAGGGCCTGTTTCCATGTTGTAAACTTCTATGACTTCTATGACATTGTTGGGGGGAAGAAAAACTGAGGGAGGCAAGGATTTCTTGGAAAGGAAGAGTTAGTTAGAGTAGGAAACAATGTGAAGTCTTGATTGCAACACAATGAGGAGGAAAAGTGTGGAGAATGGCCCATTTTCAGCTTAAAGAGAACCAGAGAGAAAAGTTCAGAGGGGCAGTGAGAACCAAAACTGCAATAAAATAGAGTGTCGGTGACTTGCTGGTGATGGCAGGTTCTGTGTGAGCTTGTGCTGGGTTTTATTTAGTGGAGTTTACTAGAGTTGTGTCACTGCTATTCACTACTCTCAAAGCTATTTATATTTATACACAGGGGTGCAGTCCTTGCAAATAATATAAGGCTATTGTTAATAGAAATTTACCAGGTTGTTCAAGAGCTCAGATACATTGCAAAACTTTTTCTCATGGAGAGATTTCACTTTATGATGAAGGAGCTGAAACAGGAACAATCTACTCAGGAGGAGGCAGGTCCCCCAGCCACGATCAGATTGCGCATTGATAATTCGCCAAAGGAAGGTTTAACATGTCAGCTTAGAAAGCTCTCCTTTTCCCTGAATGTTTGCAAAGACCAGTGTAAGGGTAGCTGGCGGCTTCCTCCACTCACACCGTAAAACCACATGGCTAGACCCCACCCACCTCAAAGCGAAACATATCAACACAAAGGACAGAGTTCCAACAGTTTACAAGACAACAGAAACAGCCAGGAGCACAACAGGGAGGGGTCGGGGATGGAGGGAGAGAGAAGTTCAAAAAATATCAAATCGGGTTTACCAGGAATAGACTGTAGAGTAACTCAGCAAATGAAAGAACAGCATTTCACTAGGAATCATAAAAATACCTCCTGTGGCCTGTAAACCAGATACAATCTCCCTGCAGTTTATCAGACCTGCTCTGCTCGCGGTTTCCTTGTTGGAAGCAACTTTACATTAGCTGTTGGCTGCACATACTCCAACGTTGTCTACCTCATACGTTGCAGGAAAGGATGCCCCGGAGCATGGTACATTGGCGAGACCATGCAGACACTGCGACAACGGATGAACGGACACCGCGCAACAATCGCCAGACAGGAGGGTTCCCTCCCAGTCGGGGAATACTTCAGCAGTCAAGGACATTCAGCCTCCGATCTTCGGGTAAGCGTTCTCCAAGGCTGCCTTCGAGATACATGACAACGCAAAATCGTCGAGCAGAAATTGATAGCCAAGTTCCGCACCCATGAGGACGGCCTCAACTGGGATCTTGGGTTCATGTCACGCTACATGTAACCCCACCAGCGAAAAAAAGTTATCTGTTTTTAATACAGCTGGTCATTCTCTCTCTTTCTCTGCCTTTCGGATGTCTCTCTCTCTCTTTGTCGTTGTGTCCTGACCGTTTGTGTATTCAGTAGTCTTGTATGTAATGTTTCTCTCTCTGCACACCATTCAACTCCTTTGATTGCTTTGATAATGGGCAGTTGGAAAGATTATCTGTAATCACCAGGCATTGTTCTCTGACTATATATGCTATACCTTTATGGAATCCCCCACTCACCTGACGAAGGAGGAAGCCTCCGAAAGCTTGTGATTTCAAATAAAGCTGTTGGACTATAACCTGGTGTTGTAAGACTCCTTACATCTACTTCTGATTCACTGCGGTGAACTCTAATTCAAAATGCAGGAAAATATGGAGTAAGTAATCAGCGACTAGATGGCGAAATTTACAGTGTATGTTGTGGATCTTGCCGTTGCAGGAAAATCTGGACTGTTGACCTCTTGGGTTCGGAACATAGGAACAGGAGGAGGCCATTCAGCCCCTTGAGCCTGTTCCGTCATTCAATTGGATCACGGCTGATCTGGATCTTAATTCCGCCTTGGTTCCGTAACCCTTGCCTCACGAAAATCCATCAATCTCAGTTTTGAAATTTCCAATTGATCCCCCAACCTTTTTTAGGGAGAGAGTTCCAGATTTCCACTCCCCTTTGTGTGAAAAAGTGTTTCCTGACATCACCCCTGAACGGCCCAGGTCTAATAAAAAGACCCATTCGAAATGTTATTCTGTCAATTCTCTTTCAGATGCTGGCGGCCTTGCTGGGCATTTGCAGCACTTTCTGTTGTTATTTCAGATCACCAGCATTTGTGGTTTTCCCTTTTATCTCCCTTGTTGCTCTCAATCTAAAACGACATGTTCTGCATTCATGAGGTGGCACCATGAAAATAAAGATCGGGTGGGGGGTCGAATCTCTGCAGCGGGTTCCCACAATCTTCTGCCGTTACTTTGGCTTGAGATGGAAGGAAACCCCAGAGAGATGGCGTAAACAGCCAGTAAACATGGTTTCCGTCGCAGTTGCGACAGGAGTTCCTGAGAAACCCCCACAGAGATTTCAGACGTAGATTTTCACTGCTGCGATATTGCGATGACAAAAATGAAGGATTCTTGATACAGAGACAGCAATAAATGAAGCGTTTTTTGTCTAAGATTTAGCTTGGCGTTTGCTCCTTTACATACAGGATCAGAGTGGGTGCTGCATGCTGCACATCTTTACTCAAAGGCCTCGTCATGGGAGCCCCTAGAGGGGGAAGGCTCCTTTGAGCAGTAGAAAGGCCAGCAGCAGCCTGGAGGACACAGAGCACAGCCCGTCGCTGAGTATGAGAGACATTCATGCCACTCCCATACAGGGGACCTTATCCTGACTGCCAGTCCATTAAGAGCCAAGCTTGTGCCCGATGGGTAAATCAGTTTCAATTGTCTTCAGAACGTTTTGGACTGGCCCACGGATGATTCAAAGGGGAATCCTTGTGCTTAATGCACAAAGTGGCGAAACACAAATCAAGCTCTTAACCTTCAACCCTTGGAGACTGCAGTTTGCAGCGAGGTGGCTTATCAAACATCACTAAAGTGACTCTGAAAATTACTCTGAATGGAGACGAGTGCCAACAAGCACTCCGCTAAGAGTGTGATTAATAACTCTCTGCATACACGGAGAGCAGAAGCTCAATGTATTCTGCCACCTCATCAAGAAATCATCTGGCATCAAAAAGGAAAAAGAGGTGGAAATGCAAACATTAACTGTGTGGTGAAAGTCTATTTGAGAGGCATGGAGCTGTTAATGTATTTTGGGTAGGTACATTTGCTGTTTAGCTGTAATGGATGATAGAGCTGGAAAATTGAATGCTGCATGGTTATCCGATGATCTCTTTATCCACATGCCCTTACATAGAATTTACAGACACAGAAACAGGCCATTCGGCTCAACAACACTCAAGAAGCTCGACACCATCCAGGACAAAGCAGCCCGCTTGATTGGCACCTCATCCACCACCTTAAACATTCACTCCCTTCACCACCGGCGCACTGTGGCTGCAGTGTGTACCATCCACAGGATGCAACTCGCCAAGGCTTCTTCGACAGCACCTCCCAAACCCGCGACCTCTACCACCTAGAAGGACAAGGGCAGCAGGCACATGGGAACAACACCACCTGCACGTTCCCCTCCAAGTCACACACCTTCCCGACGTGGAAATATATCGTCGTTCCTTCATCGTCGCTGGGTCAAAACCCTGGAACTCCCTTCCTAACAGCACTGTGGGAGAACCTTCAGCACACGGACTGCAGCGGTTCAAGAAGGCGGCTCACCACCACCTTCCCAATTGCAATTAGGGATGGACAATAAGTGCTGGCCTTGCCAATGACGCCCACATCCCATGAACGAATAAAAAAAAACTGGTCTACACCGGTGTTTATACTTCACATGAGCCTTCTCCCTACTTCATCTCACCCTATCAGCATAACCTTCTAATTCCTTCTCCCTCATGTGTTTATCTAGCTTCCCCTTAAATGCATCTATGCTCTTCGCCTCAACCACTCCTTGTGGTAACGAGTTCCACATTCAAACCACTCTCTGGGTAAAGTTGTTCCTCCTGAATTCCCTATTGGATTTATTGACCAGCTTTATCGAATTCATTTTCACAGCTTGCTACGATGAACTCACAACCCCTGTGTTGCTAGCCTAGCATCATCGCCATTACATTAGCAACCTATTTCTACATTCTACAGAATACAAGAGGGATATGAGTGGCAGGTTCCAACGCTTGCTGTGTAAGGGACAGGTGAGGAATCGCCAACAAAACTGCGTACGGTATAAGGTATTCCCTGTCATCAGCACTGTGTGTGTACATATACATATATGGGGATTGGAGAAGACAGAAAGAAAGAGCTTGCATTTATATGACGCCTCTTACATCCTCAGGCGTCCCAAAGCGCTTCACAGTCAATGAGTTACTTTATTCTGAAGTGTAGACGCTGTTGTATATGCTAAAGGACAATCTAACCTCATCATAGTCCCACCAAAAGCAAATGAAAGACCGGTAGACAGGACAGGGTTAAACTATCAGCTCCTCGCTCTTCCAAACAGCTTGCCGCTGTCAGTGGCAATGTCTGCAATATTAAAAAATTGTTACCGGCCAGAGGCTGAGGCACCATTATGAATTATTCATGCTGCTCCCTCACTACCATTTTCGCTGACATACACACTCTAATAAAAAAAAAATGAAAAAAATGTAACCTTTTCTTCTGACAATAACCCTCAATGAGCTGGGAATCAGAGGTAGCTTAGGGGAAAGTCACCAGTGGTGTTCAGATCTATTACAGCACTAAATGTGCATAAAAATAAATTGTACCCGCACACCTTGTATTTACTCCTATTAACTTCAGCAGCTGTAACTAAGCATTCCCGGCAAACGCAGGCAGTGCACAGAATGGTAAGCATTCCTTAATACTTACGAAGGAATAACTTAGT
Source organism: Heptranchias perlo (assembly GCF_035084215.1). Taxonomy (NCBI): domain Eukaryota; kingdom Metazoa; phylum Chordata; class Chondrichthyes; order Hexanchiformes; family Hexanchidae; genus Heptranchias; species Heptranchias perlo. Next base: position 9,863,439 of record NC_090364.1, read on the forward strand.
AGAAAGCCAAAAAAAAAGTACTTGCATTTATATAAGAACATAAGAAATAGGAGCAGGAGTAGGCCATATGGCCCCTCGAGCCTGCTCCGCTGTTCAATAAGGTCATGGCTGATCTTCGACCTCAACTCCACTTTCCCGCTCGATCCCTATATTTTTTATTATTCGTTCATGGGATGTGGGCATCGCTGGCGAGGCCGGCATTTATTGCCCATCCCTAATTGCCCTTGAGAAGGTGGTGGTGAGCTGCCTTCTTGAACCGCTGCAGTCCGTGTGGTGAAGGTTCTCCCACAGTGCTGTTAGGAAGGGAGTTCCAGGATTTTGACCCAGCAACGATGAAGGAACGGCAATATATTTCCAAGTCAGGATGGTGTGTGACTTGGAGGGGAACGTGCAGATGGTGTTGTTCCCATGTGCCTGCTGTTCTTGTCCTTCTAGGTGGTAGAGGTCGCGGGTTTGGGAGGTGCTGTCGAAGAAGCCTTGGCGAGTTGCTGCAGTGCTTGCTGTGGATGGTGCACACTGCAGCCACGGTGCGCCGGTGGTGAAGGGAGTGAATGTTTAGGGTGGTGGATGGGGTGCCAATCAAGCGAGCTGCTTTGTCCTGGATGGTGTCGAGCTTCTTGAGTGTTGTTGGAGCTGCACTCATCCAGGCAAGTGGAGAGTATTCCATCACACTCCTGACTTGTGCCTTGTAGATGGTGGAAAAGCTTTGGGGAGTCAGGAGATGAGTCACTCGCCGCAGAATACCCAGCCTCTGACCTGCCCTTGTAGCCACAGTATTTATGTGGCTGGTCCAATTAAGTTTCTGTTCAATTGTGACCCCCAGGATGTTGATGGTGGGGAATTCGGCGATGGTAATGCCATTGAACGTCAAGGGGAGGTAGTTAGACTTTCTCTTGTTGGAGATGGTCATTGCCTGGCACTTGTCTGGCGTGAATGTTACTTGCCACTTATCAGCCCAAGCCTGGATATTGATTCCCCTAGAGTCCAAAAATCTATCGATCTCAGCCTTGAATAGACTCAACGACCTGACATCCACAGCCCTCTGGGTAGAGAATTCCAAAGATTCACCACCCTCTGAGTGAAGAAATTCCTCCTCACCTCAGTCCTAAATTGCCCACCTCTTATCCTGAGACTATGCCCCCTAGTTCTAGACTCTCCAGTCAGGGGAAACAGCCTCTCCGCATCTACCCTGTCAAGCCCTCTAAGAATTTTATATGTTTGAATGAGATCGCCTCTTATTCTTCTAAACTCCAGAGAGTATAGGCCCATTCTTCTCAATCTCTCCTCATAGGACAACCCTTCCATCGCAGGAATCAAAATAGTGCCTTTTATTGACCTCAGGACGACCCAAAGCGCTTTACAGCCAATGAAGTACTTTTTGAAGTGTAGTCAATGTTGTAATGTAGGGAAACGTGGCAGATAATTTATGCACAGCGGCAACTAACAGCAATGAGATATTGACCAGATAATCTGTTTCTTTAGCGATATTGTTGAGGGGTAAATATTGGCCAGGACATCTGGGAGAACCCCCCTGCTCTTCTTTGAAATAGTGGATTCTTTTACGTCCACCAGAGAGGGCAGACGTGGCCTCTGTTTAACGTCTCTTCTGAAAGACGGCATCTCTGACAGCTTTTTCTCCTCCTGATGTCCCATTATCTACTGGAATAATCCACTGATTTTTTTGCTGGTGAGGGAGGGGTTCTCCTCTCCTCTGGCAGCCCATCAGCACTCCTCCCAAGAACCATTCTTCACATGGGAGCCCAGATACCAGCAGCAGGCTCTTCAAAGGGTGGGAATTCAATCCGGGCCCGATTTTCCCCTTAATATCGACACATTTGTGCTTTCCAGCAGGTGTGAGCACAAGACTGGGATTAAATTGGGTGAGATATTAAAGGGTATGGAGAGTGAGCACGAAAGTGGGATTAGACTGGGTGGGATATTAAAGGGTATGGAGAGTGAGCAGGAGAGTGGGATTAGACTGGGTGGGATATTAAAGGGTATGGAGAGTGAGCAGCAGAGCGGGATTAGACTGGGTGAGATATTAAAGGGTATGGGGAGTGAGCACGAAAGTGGGATTAGACTGGGTGAGATATTAAAGGGAATGGGGAGTGAGCCAGGAGAGTGGGATTAGACTGGGTGGGATATTAAAGGGTATGGGGAGTGAGCACGAAAGTGGGATTAGACTGGGTGAGATATTAAAGGGAATGGGGAGTGAGCCAGGAGAGTGGGATTAGACTGGGTGAGATATTAAAGGGTATGGAGAGTGAGCAGGAGAGTGGGATTAGACTGGGTGAGATATTAAAGGGAATGGGGAGTGAGCACGAAAGTGGGATTAGACTGGGTGAGATATTAAAGGGAATGGGGAGTGAGCCAGGAGAGTGGGATTAGACTGGGTGGGATATTAAAGGGTATGGAGAGTGAGCAGGAGAGTGGGATTAGACTGGGTGAGATATTAAAGGGTATGGGGAGTGAGCACGAAAGTGGGATTAGACTGGGTGAGATATTAAAGGGAATGGGGAGTGAGCCAGGAGAGTGGGATTAGACTGGGTGAGATATTAAAGGGAATGGGGAGTGAGCACGAAAGTGGGATTAGACTGGGTGAGATATTAAAGGGAATGGGGAGTGAGCCAGGAGAGTGGGATTAGACTGGGTGAGATATTAAAGGGAATGGGGAGTGAGCACGAAAGTGGGATTAGACTGGGTGAGATATTAAAGGGAATGGGGAGTGAGCAGGAGAGTGGGATTAGACTGGGTGAGATATTAAAGGGAATGGAGAGTGAGCAGGAGAGTGGGATTAGACTGGGTGGGATAGTAAAGGGTATGGAGAGTGAGCAGGAGAGTGGGATTAGACTGGGTGAGATATTAAAGGGAATGGGGAGTGAGCCAGGAGAGTGGGATTAGACTGGGTGAGATATTAAAGGGAATGGGGAGTGAGCACGAAAGTGGGATTAGACTGGGTGAGATATTAAAGGGAATGGGGAGTGAGCCAGGAGAGTGGGATTAGACTGGGTGAGATATTAAAGGGAATGGGGAGTGAGCAGGAGAGTGGGATTAGACTGGGTGAGATATTAAAGGGAATGGAGAGTGAGCAGGAGAGTGGGATTAGACTGGGTGGGATAGTAAAGGGTATGGAGAGTGAGCAGGAGAGTGGGATTAGACTGGGTGAGATATTAAAGGGAATGGGGAGTGAGCCAGGAGAGTGGGATTAGACTGGGTGAGATATTAAAGGGTATGGAGAGTGAGCAGGAGAGTGGGATTAGACTGGGTGAGATATTAAAGGGAATGGGGAGTGAGCCAGGAGAGTGGGATTAGACTGGGTGGGATATTAAAGGGTATGGAGAGTGAGCAGCAGAGCGGGATTAGACTGGGTGGGATATTAAAGGGTATGGAGAGTGAGCAGGAGAGTGGGATTAGACTGGGTGAGATATTAAAGGGTATGGAGAGTGAGCAGCAGAGCGGGATTAGACTGGGTGGGATATTAAAGGGTATGGAGAGTGAGCAGGAGAGTGGGATTAGACTGGGTGAGATATTAAAGGGTATGGAGAGTGAGCAGCAGAGCGGGATTAGACTGGGTGGGATATTAAAGGGTATGGGGAGCGAGCAGGAGAGTGGGATTAGACTGGGTGGGATATTAAACGGTGTGGAGAGCGAGCAGGAGAGTGAGATTAGACTGGGTGAGATATTAAAGGATATGGAGAGTGAGCAGGAGAGTGGGATTAGACTGGGTGGGATATTAAAGGATATGGAGAGTGAGCAGGGGAGAGTGGGATTAGACTGGGTGAGATATTAAAGGGTATGGGGAGTGAGCAGGAGAGTGGGATTAGACTGGGTGAGATATTAAAGGGTATGGGGAGTGAGCAGGAGAGTGGGATTAGACTGGGTGAGATATTAAAGGATATGGAGAGTGAGCAGGAGAGTGGGATTAGACTGGGTGGGATATTAAAGGATATGGAGAGTGAGCAGGGGAGTGGGATTAGACTGGGTGAGATATTAAAGGGTATGGCGAGTGTGCTGATTTTCCCCACCCTAGCTGATGGGCACTGAGGCAAGTTGTAGTCCTCCTGCTGTTGTTTGGGCTGAGATCAGTTAATTTAGCACAGACCAGTAAGCAAACAGGTGACCTTCCTGGTCTATATAGTACAGTAGGGCATCAGGCAATGCATTTACCAGCTGTGCCAACGGGAAGATTCCTATGAGCCTATTTTTTCAAGTCTTGTTATTTTTTTGATATATATTAGTGACTTGGCCTTGGGTGTGCAGGGCACATTTTCAAAATTTGCAGATGACACAAAACTTGGAAGTGTAGTGAACAGTGAGGATAGTAATAGACTTCAAGAGGACATAGACAGACTGGTGGCAGATTAAATTTAACACAGAGAAGTGCAAAGTGATACATTTTGGTAGGAAGAACGATGAGAGGCAATGTGAACTAAAGGGGACGATTCTAATGGGATGCAGGAACAGGGAGATCTTGGGGTATATGTGCACAAATTGTTGAAGGTGGCAGGGCAGGTTGAGAAAGCGTTTAAAAAAGCATATGGGATCCTGGGCTTTATAAATAGAGGCAAGAGTACAAAAGCAAGGAAGTTATGATGAACCTTCATAAAACACTGGTTTGGCCACAACTGGAGTATTGTGTCCAATTCTGGGTACTGTACTTTAGGAAGGATGTGAAAGCCTTAGAGAGGGTGCAGAAGAGATTTACTAGAACGGTTCCAGGGATGAAGGACTTCAGTTACGTGGATAGATAGGAGAAGCTCGGGTTGTTCTCCTTGGAACAGAGACGGTTGCGAGGAGATTTGATAGAGGTATTCAAAATCATGAAGGGTCTAGACAGAGTAGATAGAAAGAAACTGTTCCCATTGGCGGAAGGGTCAAGAAGCAGTGGACTTAGATTTAAGGTGATTGGCAAAAGAACCAAAGGTGACATGAGGAGAAACATTTTCACACAGCGAGTGGTTAGGATCTGGAATGCACTGCCTGACGGGGTGGTGGAGGCAGATTGAATCATGGCTTTCAAAAGGGAATTGGATAAGTACTTGAAAGTAAAAAATTTGCAGGGCTACGGGGAAAGGATGGGGCTAGCTGATTAATCTTGCAGAGAGCCGGCACGGACTTCATGGGCCGAATGGCCTCCTTCCATGCTGTAACCATTCTATGATTCTATGATTCAGTCATTTTTTTTTCTCCGATCTGAACACTGTTGACGACTCCTTCCAATTAGTGCTGGAAATTTGCCGCCTCATGACTTATACTGCCCATGGTTGGTGGGCGCGAGGCAGGAACTGGCAGTGGTCAGGCGGGCAACGTGGATTCGGAGTCTTAATTCCATCACTTGACTCCCTATTCGCATAAATGTGCTAGGTTCCCGCCTGTTGCCAATCGGCACACCAGCTACCAGGATGAAAGGCCGCCCGAAAATCGGGACGGGCGTTAACGCAGCGATAGGTCAGCGCGACTACCCGCCACTTGATTTTGGTTCCACTGCCACCCAGTTTCTAAGTGCAAATTGGGAAGTTGTAACATGAAAATCGCCCCCATGATCTTCCTATGTTCTTTGCTTCTTCTTGGTTTTCTGAAGGCTGGTCCAGATTAACGAATGCCATGAGCAGTTGTCTGATATATTTCAAGTAAATCACATTACCCATAACTAGAGACGATAGTCAAGAAACAGATGAAACACCTATTGTGCCTCTCCCAAGAGACTACAAGGCATCTGGGGGGTGGCTGGTGTAAGGAGTCTCTTGAAGTGACGCATCACAGCTGTATGGGACAGGCTAGATGGTCCAGCTAGTCTTTTCCTGTTCTATGTTTTTGCATGTGCGTAACTGTAAGACGCAGACTACATCATCTCTGTAAGGCGGAAAGCAAAAGGTACAGAATTCAGATCGTAAAGGGTGCAGAATCGGAAAACAGTTTTCAAAAATAGTGACACTGCATCATGTGGTTTGTCAATACAATGATGGTTCAGATCACTCCGATTATTTTGAGGCTCAGAAAGCATTAGTGCTAAGATGCATGGACCTTATTAAGTGTTGGTGTGCTGCAGAAACTAATTTGGATGATATAGTTGCATATATAAATTGTGACAGTACATATTTTTAGATTGGCTGTCTACAAAAAAAAACAAATTGGTCCTTTGTGAATAATAACATGCATGAATTGAATACCACTGAAATATGTGATAGAGTGAGAGAAGAGAGGTGAGAATGTTTTAGAAAATGTCAGGAGATGATTCACTCTGACAGACTCAGTATATAAGTCCCTCAGTGGCTCAGTTGTAAATTCACTTACTTATGTGAAACTGAGCCATACAGACCATGAAAGTCGCAGCTTAATTCTCTGCTCTATGTTGAGTTAGCTGATTTCCGTTGGGGTGTTGATACCAGCAGTACAATTGGAGTCAGTGCCCCTGGGCTGGGGAGAAGATAAAACCACCCAGGTTCCAGTTCCTGGTTGATAACCACTGGCTTCTTCTAGAGGTTGTATGTATGTGGACTTCGGAAATGACAATTTACAGTGTTCCTCGTATAGGGGAATGTTTCTGTGTGCTTAACTATGAGTTAAGGGGGACACCAAGTGAAGCAAGAGAAATTGGGGGAGATGGGGGTGTAACCAAAAGCATATTTGAAGAAATTGTTTTTAAGAGGTTTGTGAGAGAAGTGGTGGTTTAGGGATAGAGTTTCAGAGAGCAGCAGCATAGAGGCACAAGGATTAGCTGCTGTTGAGATCAGGGAACTATCACTAAGCCAGAGTTGGGGGAATAGAGGGTGCATGCTGGGTCTTGGGTGGGAGGGAGTCACATGGGTAGGGAGGGCACTGCTATGAAGGGATTTGGTGATACATGGACCTTGGAAGCAGTGCGACAGGGAACAGGAGTCAATGGACCTCGTCAAGGACAGGGTAATGGAAGCGCATGATCTAGTGTGTAAAAGTATGTGGGCCGCAGAATTTGGATTAATTGAAGGTTGTAAAGGCTGTATGAGGGAATTTTGGTGAGGAGGGCATTCGAGAAGTCAATCTTCAATATGTGAGGTAAAGACGGGATTGGGTCTGGCTGTGACCACTTGCCCAGTTGAAAGATCTGTTGACACTCACTGTCTAGCTTCATACATCAAGAATGGCTGATAGGTTATAGTATTTCAGGGTGTCTTGCTCATATGGAACTGTTTACAGCTTGAGTGCATTGAGGAGAAATGGGAGAAAGCACAGGAACAAAACTTATAATATTGGAAAAATGCTAATTGAAAAGCACGGTCTTAAAATAACAGAAATTCAATGAATTAATAGTTAAATATAAAAGGATATTAGATATGGAGGGTTTCTGGAAAGTTGGGGTAAGTGAAGCTTTCTTGGAGACAATGGACTAACAAGATTGCCACCCAGAAGCAATGAAAGAGTTAAAAACAACACTGAATGAGAGACACCTTTTAGTCTATGAGACGGCTGGAAATTTTCTTGAGAGACAGAACTTTTCAAAGGGAACGTCACTCACTAACGGACTGGCTTGTTTGATATTAATTGAGAAGAGCCCAATCCTTTCAATTACTGAGTCCTGTTCAACTGTCATTTTCAACCTTAAACGGAATTGGACTTTTGCAAAACCATTTCAGTCCATGAGTGTGATTGTGTCATTTGTTATGCAAGATGTCAGCACACAATTGACCAGATTATCAATTGTCCTACAGGACTGAAGGACTCTCATTGTTCTGGTCTGTTACAGTGAGCGTCAATAATTATTTTTCAGTCCAGACTATGGGAGATAAGCACACTTGCAACATCTTCTAATGAGCAATTTGTTAAAAAAAATTATCTTTGTCCTCACAGCTATTAAAAATGCAGTAAAATATGCTTTGTCTATATTACAACTGGCTATCCATACTTTGTCTCAATGTTTTATAATTGCTTTTGTATCCAGATTGGAAGTTTGGATCTGCACACTTCAATATGACAGTTCAAGTGTCCAAATATTTGACAGACAGATACTTGGGTGCAGTGCTGTTTGCAGTACTGTCCTGAACAGACGGTGTCACTGTTCTCAGATTTTCATTTCCTTTTTCTTCACCAGTTTTTCTCCCCTCCTTTCCTGAAGGCGTTGACTCCTCGCTCGACTATAAGAGGAGTTCGTCCACTGCCAGCTGGGATATAAAGGGAGATATTCCACTCCCAGCTGGGATATAAGGGGAGATATTCCACTCCCAGCTGGGATATAAGGGGAGATATTCCACTGCCAGCTGGGATATAAGGGGAGATATTCCACTCCCAGCTGGGATATAAGGGGAGATATTCCACTGCCAGCTGGGATATAAGGGGAGATATTCCACTCCCAGCTGGGATATAAGGGGAGATATTCCACTCCCAGCTGGGATATAAGGGGAGATATTCCACTATCAGCTGGGATATAAGGGGAGATATTCCACTACCAGTTGGGATATAAGGGGAGATATTCCACTCCCAGCTGGGATATAAAGGGAGATATTCCACTCCCAGCTGGGATATAAGGGGAGATATTCCACTCCCAGCTGGGATATAAGGGGAGATATTCCACTATCAGCTGGGATATAAGGGGAGATATTCCACTACCAGTTGGGATATAAGGGGAGATATTCCACTCCCAGCTGGGATATAAAGGGAGATATTCCACTCCCAGCTGGGATATAAGGGGAGATATTCCACTCCCAGCTGGGATATAAGGGGAGATATTCCACTATCAGCTGGGATATAAGGGGAGATATTCCACTATCAGCTGGGATATAAGGGGAGATATTCCACTACCAGCTGGGATATAAGGGCTGCATTGCTACATTGCTAAGCTGAGATACATTGCTCCCACTCCACAGTAGGGACCCAGTGATGCAATGGTGGCTGGTACCCCAGTGAGGCAAGACATACTGACTGACCTTCACAAAAGCATATGAGGGCCCCAATGGTGGGGTCCAGGCCTGGACATACAAAGAGGAAAATATTTTTAAAATAATTATGGATTTGCCTCCTTCCTTGGGGTTCGATGAGAGCAGTGTAGATGGGGGACCTGAGAACACATCCCAACCGTGGGCGGCAGAAGTCACAGTCTCCATTGGCATGAGGCGGGCAGGTGCCAGAGATGGGCCTGAAGTGATGCCTGGGTCCACCTGCCCATGGTAATGAGGTGCCCTGTCACTGATCTCGCAAACTCCAGCGAGGCCTCAGTGCTGGAGGGCGCGATCCCCGTGTAACTGACGGGGTTGCGTCCCGAAGAATTTGGGGACCTGTTTAACCTCATCCCTGTTTTTTCTAAATCCCTCTGTAAAAGGCAGTGGATGGGATATGAGATTGCTTCATCAACTGCCTGACACGGCCCATAATAAAACCTGAAACATATAAAAGAGTGAAAATTGAAAAGCAATTTGCTCGGGATTCCTGCCCTGTTCCCAGTCATTTCTTGAATAAAAGAGAAAGGAAAGAAATTGAAACGCCAGCGTCCTTGAGCAGAAACCTTGGTAATTATTTGCAGGACGCAAATGGCCGTGTGGCTTTGATGACCCTTCATGTTTTAATCAACCACAGAGTCTAGCAATCGGACTGTGAGGGATTGACAGTGTGATCACTGTCCCATTGCCGAGACCACACAGATCTGACAAGCCCATGTTTCTTTAATGAGGTTTGACCTTTCACCCCGCAGATGCTAAGAACGCCATCATCGATGTGCAGTTGGTGACCTGATTCTTGAAACGTCATCGTGCTTTAGCTTGATCAAGCTAAGCAGGTTGCCCATGTCGCTAGCCATATATTAATTAAAGGCCTAGTCTCAAATGAGGCACAGCTGAAATGCTATATTTACTTCGTATTTATTTCTGTAGAATAACTAAGGCCTTGAAATGTATGTTATGATCATATATCACGCATTCTCGTGCGAAATTCCTTCACCCTCTGTTTTAATTAAAATGGCAGTCAGAGGAATTTCATAGTCTTCTTTTTTATTGGCAATCTCTATTCCCCAGTATCAAAATCCTTAGCCTTAATGATCATAAATAACGTCACCAAAAATACTGTGGGGTGGGAAAGGGAGAAAGAATTTGCATTTATATAGCGCTTTTCATGACCTCAGGACATCCCAAAGCACTTTACAGCCAATTAAGTACTTTTGAAGTGTAGTCACTGTTGTAATGTAGGAAACGCGGCAGCCGATTTGCACACAGTTATGGAAAAGGACAAAGATAGAACAGGAGTTAAAGTTCTCAATTGGGGAAAGGCCAATTTTACTAAGCTGAGAAATGATTTAGCAAAAGTGGACTGGAAACAGCTACTTGAAGGTAAATCAGTGTCAGAGCAGTGGGAGGCAATTCAAGGAGGAGATTCAAGGGGTTCAGAGTAAACATGTTCCCACAAAGAAAAGGGTGGGGCTGCCAGATCTAGAGCCCCCTGGATGTCAAGGAGCATACAGGGCAAGATAACGCAAACAAGGAAAGCTTATGTCAGACACCGAGAGCTCAATACTACAGAAAGCCGAGAGGAATATTGAAAGTGCAGGGGTGAAATTAAAAAGAAAATTAGGAAAGCAAAGAGAGGGCATGAAAAAATATTGGCAAGTAAAATCAAGCAAAATCCAAAGATGTTTTATAAATACATTAAGAGCAAGAGGATAACTAAGGAAAGAGTAGGGCCTATTAGAGACCAAAAAGGTAACCTATGTGTGGAGGCGGAAGATGTGGGTGTGGTTCTTAATGAATACTTTGTGTCTGTCTTCACAAAAGAGAGGGACGATGCAGAGATTGTAGTTAAGGAGGAGGAGTGTGAAATATTGGATGGAATAAAATAGTGAGAGAGGAAATATTAAGGGGATTAATATCTTTGAAAGTAGATAAATCACCATGCCCGGATGAAATGTATCCCAGGCTGTTAAAAGAAGGAAGGGAGGAAATAGCGGAGGCTCTGACCATCATTTTCCAATCCTCCCTGGATACAGGCGTGGTGCCGGAGAATTGGAGGACTGCTAACGTTGTACTGTTGTTTAAAAAGGGAGATAGGGATAGACCGAGTAATTACAGGCCAGTCAGTCTAACCTCGGTGGTGGGCAAATTATTGGAAAAAATTCTGAGGGACAGGATAAACCGTTACTTAGAAAGGCACAGAGTAATCAAGGACAGTCAGCATGGATTTGTTAAGGGAAGGTCATGTCTGACTAACTTGATTGAATTTTTTGAGGAGGTAACAAGGAGTGCGTTTGATGTAGTCTACATGAATTTTAGCAAGGCTTTTGACAAGGTCCCACATGGGAGACTGGTCAAAAAAGTACAAGCCCGTGGGATCCAAGGGAAAGTGGCAAATTGGATCCAAAATTGGCTCAGTGGCAGGAAGCAAAGGATAATGGTCAATGGATATTTTTGTGACTGGAAGGCTGTTTTGCAGCTGAATCCTATATTTACTTTGTATTTACTTCTGTAGAATGTGGGGTTCCGCGGGGCTCAGTACGAGGTCCCTTGCCTTTTGTGGTATATATTAATCATTTGGACTTAAATGTAGGGGGCATGATTAAGAAGTTTGCAGATGAGACAAAAATTGTCCGTGTGGTTGATAGTGAGGAGGAAAGCTGTAGACTGCTGGAAGATATCAATGGACTGGTCAGGTGGGCAGAAAAGTGGCAAATGGAATTCAATCCGGAGAAATGTGAGGTAATGTATTTGGGGAGGACAAACAAGGCAAGGGAATCCACAATAAATGGGAGGATACTGAGAGGTGTAGAGGAAGTGAGGGATCTTGGAGTGCATGTCCACAGATGCATGAAGGTAGCAGGACAGGTAGATAAGGTTGTTAAGAAGGCATACGGGATACTTTCCTTTATTGGCCGAGGCATAGAATATAAGAGCAGGGAGGTTATGCTGGAACTGTATAAAACACTAGTTAGGCCACAGCTTAAGTACTGCTTACAGTTCTGGTCACCACATTACAGGAAGGATGTAATTGCACTAAAGAGGGTACAGAGGAGTTTGAGGAGGATGTTGCCAGGACTGGAGAAATTTAGCCATGAGGAAAGATTGGATAGGCTGGGGTTGTTTTCTTTGGAACAGAGGAGGGCAGACAGGGCTTTGGTTTCTCATCCGAAGGACAGCACCTCCAACAGTGCAGCACTGCCTCTGTACTGCGCTGGAAGTGTCAGCCTGGGTGCCAAAGATGGGCCTGAAGTGATGCCTGGGTCCATCTGCCCACGGTAATGAGGTGCCCTGTCACTGATCCCGCAAACTCTTAGCGAGGTCTCAGTGCTGGAGGGCGTGATGCCCGTGTAACTGACAGGATTGCGTCCTGAAGAATTTGGAGACCTGTTTAACCTCATCCCTGTTTTGGTGCTCAAGTTTCTGGAGTTGGACTCTGAACCCACAATCTTCTGACTCAGAGGCGAGAGGGCTACCAACTGAGCCATGGCTGACGCCTTATACGCCATAAATATACATCATATCGATAACTTACCTCACACTGCGTCAACAGAGTAAATTAGCTCCAAGGCACCAATATATTTATTAAGCTGGTCTCTTAATAAGTGGGGCCCACTGTCTTACACATTGACCCCAACAAGAGTCTCCACACCAATAGTCTTCACACTTCTCTGATTGGAAGACCCCCTCCAAGTACTAACCCATTCCCAAGGACCCCCATTGCAATCTCTGAAACACAGAGCCATCAACCAAAGGAATGCAGTGCTAATACTGTCGAAAATATTTTTAAAATTTTAATATGCAGAGAAAGTGTTAATATGTCAAATCCCACCCCCACCCCGGGGTCTGGGGACCCTCAGTTTGAAAACCTATCACCGTTGCTCTAGAGTTGCCCAGAGCTGATCCTGTCATTGCGAATTTATAAATCTTATATTCATAATAAATAATTAATATGACCCTACAATGACTTTATCCTCACTTGTTAGTGTGAAAAATGCCCTGTGTCACTATTAATCGTATCTTCTCTGAATTTTTCCTTCTCATTCCTCCTTCTGAGCTGCAAATATGCCATCCTGCCCACTTTCTTCATCCACCCTTCCTCACTGGGTTTGAAATCAGGACTCATCTCTTCACCTCCCGCTCCAACTCATTCTTTGCCAAAACCTCCAAACTGTGGAACTCCTTGTTTTTCTTAGTCCTCCCTCCCTCCTATGACCTACAGGCTTTTAAAGCCTTAGCTTGGCATCACCTTATCACTACTCCCTGATTTACCTTGGGGTAAATTTTTGGATTCATCGCATGGGTGGTAATCTAGTGCTGCAGATTGCAAGAAAGAAAGAATTTGCATTTATATAGCATCTTACACGACCTCAGGACATCCCAAAGCACTTTACAGCCAATGAAGTGCTTTTGAAGTGTAGTCACTGTTATAATGTAGGAAACACGACAGCCAAATAGCACACAGCAAGATCCCACAAACAGCAATGTGATAATGACCAGTTAATCTGTTTTAGTGATGTTGCTTGAAGGACAAATATTGGCCCAGGACATTAGGGAGAACTCCACTGCTCTTCTTCAAGATAACACCGTGAGATCTTTTATGTCCACCTGAGAGGGCAGACGGGGCCTCGGTTTAATGTCTCATCTGAAAGAGGGCACCTACAACAGTTCAGCACTCCCTCGATACTACACTGGGGGTGTCAGTCCTAGATTTTGTGCTCAAGTGGGACTTGAACTCACAACCTTCGTGACTCAGAGGTGAAAGTGCGACCACTGGGCCACGGTTGACAGATTGCACAGCCCCTTATAGAACCCACCTGATTTTCCATCCATCGATTTAAGCAGAATGAAAATCAGGCAGCTGTTATAAAGGGCGGGCGATCTGCTTTGCCAGATTACAGGCCGTCCAATGAGATGAAAATCTACCTCCTTGTCTTCTCTGATATGATTTTGGTGTTTTGCACTATGGGCCTTGGCACTTTAACTTGTCAAAACAAGATTTTAAATTATTTCTAAGTTTAAAAGTCTTGCTATGGGGTAGTTGGGCTGTGATCGTGGCTGACATTAGAAACTTGACATAATTTTCCCTCACTCCCAGAACTCCCCATTGCTTCACTGAAAGCGAGGGACAGGGTGGAGCTGAAAAATATCGTATCGCAGTGCCGCTGACTTCAGAAATAACGTAAAGATGTTTCCTGAGGGAAAGAGATGCAGTGGAATGGAACACTGTCCTTTCACATCTCAGACCTGAGAATCAAATACGTCAGAACAGATTGAACAAACTGTTCCTCTCACTGCTGGCTGTCACAGATCCCCGATGAACTGAAATTGAAGAGCTTCCTTTAGTTCCCAGTGGGTATGAGCCCGCAGTACGAACATGTCAAGCATCCTTAACTAATTAGTCTGTCTCTCCCATGCACTCTATGAAGACAGGTGATACCACTGTCAGCTTGGATAGGAATGGGGCCTGTTTTGATCTGGGGGGTGTTGGAGGCGGGGGGAGCACTGAACTCAAATAAGGGACTGGGACTTCTCTCAACATTCTTACGGCAAAATATAAACCATTGTCTCAGTTTGAATCATTTCAATTTTGAATGCGTAAGGGGGCAGTTTGTTGCTGCCATATCAAGGGCCATTTGTAGTTTGTGGCCCCCATTTTTGGTGATGATGGTGAGGCCATGAGCGGTAAAGAAAAAAACACCACACCCCCTCAACTCTTAAATGGAACATCCCAAAATTAAGCGGGCTGCTGGGAAAAGTGGCAACGACCCTTTCGATTCTCAGGTTGGTAAAGGTCGGCCTGATGGGTCTTCCAGATTAAGAAAGGTAATTGGTGATAGGCTGTTTCCACTGATTGGCGAGACGGTAATGCAATGACACCAATTTAAGGTAATCAAGAAAAGTATTAAAGGGAAGGTTAGGAAGGATGGGATGGAAATTGTTTTAGAGCCATTTTCAGGCCTGAAACGGGCATCTTGCAAGTAGCACGCACCTCAACCAAAAGGCCCAAAGCTGACTCAAAATTGGGCTTCGGGCTTCATTGACATTATTTAAGCGAGCTGCCAGTGCCCGTGGCACCTCCACGGGCAGCTCACTGATTATGAAAAGATTAATTTTGGAATGCTTGCTTCACCAGCAGCAACCCGAAGGTAAGTCCTTGTTGGGGGGGGGTGATGGGAGGGGGGTGGTTGGGGGGCTGGTGCAGTGGTGAGGGGAGATGGAAGCGATCGGGATACTGTGGAGTCGGACAAGCACTCCTGCTCCTCCTGGCTCCATGAGAACGTTTTCTTAAACATTTGTCCCTTTGGCAACCGACGCTGTCTGGGCCGCAGCGACTGCGGGAGAATCCGGAGTGGAGCAGGCCCGGCTCCTGCCCTGCTCTGCGATGTCTAATTTCCCAGAAAGAGCCGAAAACAGGCATTATGGCTCTTCATTGACATGTGTAAGTGGTCTAAAACCAGTATCAGGCGGCCGCCAAGGACGCCTGAAAAATGGCTCGAACCAATATTGGGTCGGATGTCTTTCAGGCGTCCTTTTCACGCGGGTCGTCAGTCTCCGAATTCAGCCCATGTTTACTTGGTGCAGTCAAGTCGAGGGGGCAAGAGGTGGAGTTAAGTCATTTGTAGGGAAGGTGTGATTTAGACTGCAAGCATAATAACAGTGTACATTATGAACAAGAGAAACAATTCACTGTACAGGAATGCCGAACTAAATGCATTCTCCTAATAAGGATGAACACAATAGGCAGGTATTTTTCAACCTCTATCAGGAATCCACTGAAGTGACTGTACCAGCAAACAGTGAGCAAATGGGTTAAGACACATTATATCGCAGTGGGATGGTGCGTATTATTTTTTGTGAACCATTATGAAATTTATTGCTCTCTGAACGTATAGGGGACGGGGGATGGAATAACAGGCTGGCCTGGTTTACACAGAGGGCTGTTGAATTTTTCATCGTTTTATTAGAATGCATAGATCACACGGGAATGTTTGGTGTGCTACTTTGAATAATTTAGTGTTCCTGTTTGCTCGTTGGTGAGTCCTTGAAGGACTGACACAGATAGCATTTCTGTTCACAAATGAATCCAGTGTTGATTTTTAGTTCTTGATACTGGGGGAAGAATAAAGATCGAAAAATAACAAGAGGGATAAGATTCATAAGAAATAGGAGCAGGAGTAGGCCATCCGGCCCCTCGAGCCTGCTCCGCCATTCAATAAGATCATGGCTGATCTTTGACCTGAACTCCACTTTCCCGCCCGATCCCCATATCCCTTGATTCCCTTACAGTCCAAAAATCTATCGATCTCAGCCTTGAATATACTCAACGACTTAGTATCTAAAGTCTTCAGGGGTAGAGAATTCCAAAGATTCACAATCCTCTGAGGGAAGAAATTCCTCCTCATCTCAGCCTTAAATGGCCGACCTCTTATCCTCCGACTATGCCCCCTAGTTCTAGACTCTCCAGCCAGGGGAAACAACCTCTCAGCATCTACCCTGTTAAGCCCTCTCAGAATCTTAATTGCATTAAATTGGCTCATTGTTTTGTCAAGATCATTACGGAGGAGGTAGGGCCTTCAGGCCCATCTTAGTTCATCCATCCAGTAAGATCCTAAAGTCCACCCTGTTTGCAGCATCCAGTTGTTTCTTAAAAGATTCCAGGGTTTCTGTCTCCACTGGTCTTTCTTGAAGTCCATTTTGCATATTGATCATTCTTTGTATAAAGACAAATTTCCTGACATCAGTCCTAAATTTAAGTTTTAGCAGCTTAAATCTACGTCCTAAACTTATCCCACACCTACAATTGGAACCCAGCTTCCACCAACCTTTCTACCATCCATAAACTGAAGTTGAGCTGCCCCGCTGCACCCTATTAATTGTTTTAATTATTCACAGCTCCCGATAGACTCTGTAATCCGATTTAGCGGGAATCAAGTTTTTTGGTGTTTGAGTGCCCCAATGTTTATCAATAATTAGCAAGTTCTTCAACATGAGGTCCCACATGGGACACTTCCTTTGCCCCTTAGTGTCAACATCAATCACTCTCAGGTTAAGATAAAGTGTGGGTCAATTGCAGAATAAAGCTCCCTTGAATTTGCCTCATAAAGTGCCTCAAGGTCCTACCTCAGAGGAAAACTTTCAGCCACTTCCCCCACCAGCCACCCTTGAGACGGCTAATTTAATCTGATTTCAGGGACAATCTCGTGCTTTGGACTCGTGACCGTTGGGAACTCAGTTGGGACTGCCCTAAGTTCAATCCATATTGGTCTATTCCCGCCATCTGAGGAAGAAGACTCTTACGCTAACAGTCGAGACTAGATTTGAGCCCAGTCACAAAGATTAAAGGAAGAATGTTCCAACGCACCTTGACACCCTCATCAGATTGAGGGGACTTCAAACCATTGGTTTAGTCTGCATTTAAATCCGTCTTCCTTTTAGATTTGGCTCTCAGAGGTGCCAACATTTAGATGTTTATGAAGGCAGTTCCATCACACAGCTAGCAAACCATCAGAAAAGGTATATTGTGGATGTATTTCCCCCCTTCAATATACCACGCGTTAAGAAAACCCAACTCTGCGTTGCCAGGAACTTCCCAAGAACATCAGTTGGAATGGATGCTTATTTCACCCGAGATCAGATGCCTCCTACTTAACTTTCATGCAGATACCCTAAAATATATATCTATGGGATGGAGGCGATTTTTATTATTCTGCTAACCACCTTTGTTGTGGTGAAAAGCTAGGAACACTGGAGGTCCAAAGAGATTGAGGGGGCCATGTACACAGATCACTAAAATGTAGTGGCCAGGTACAAAAAATAATCAAAAAGGCTAATGGAATGTTAGTCTTTATAACTAGAGGGCTAGAATATAAAGGGGAGGAAGCTTTGCTACAGCTATACAAAGCCCTGGTTAGACCACATCTGGAGTACTGGGTACAGTTCTGGGCACCGCACCTTAGGAAGGATATAATGGCCTTGGAAGGAGTGCAGTGCAGATTCACCAGAATGTTACCAGGGCCTCAAGGGTTACATTATGAGGGGAGATTACATAAACTAGGCTTGTATTCCTTGGAATAGAGAAGATTAAGGGGAGATTTTATTAAGGCTTTTAGGATCTTGAAAGGAATTGATAGGGTAGATAGAGAAAAGCTTTTTGTGCTGGTGGGGCAGTCTAGGACATGGGGACATAAGCTTAGAGCCAGGCCATAAAGGAGAGAAAACACTTCTTCATGCAAAGGGTGGTAGAAGTGTGGGAACTCTCTCCCACAAAAAGCAGTAGATGCCAGCTCAATGAATCATTTAAAATTTGAGATCGATAGGCTTTTGCGAGGCCAAGGGAATTAAGGGATATGGAGCCAAGGAGTTTTTTTTAATTCATTCATGGGATGTGGGCATCGCTGACGAGGCCGGCATTTATTGCCCATCCCTAATTGCCCTTGAGAAGGTGGTGGTGAGCCGCCTTCTTGAACCGCTGCAGTCCGTGTGGTGAAGGTTCTCCCACAGTGCTGTTGGGAAGGGAGTTCCAGGATTTTGACCCAGCGATGATGAAGGAACGGCGATATATTCCCAAGTCGGGATGGTGTGTGACTTGGAGGGGAACGTGCAGGTGGTGTTGTTCCCATGTACCTGCTGCCCTTGTCCTTCTAGGTGGTAGAGGTCACAGGTTTGAGATGAGCTGTCAAAGAAGCCTTGGCAAGTTGCTGCAGTGCATCCTGTGGATGGTACACACTGCAGCCACGGTGCACCGGTGGTGGAGGGAGTGAATGTTTAAGGTGGTGGATGGGGTGCCAATCAAGCGGGCTGCTTTGTCCTGGATGGTTTCGAGCTTCTTGAGTGTTGTTGGAGCTGCACTCATCCAAGCAAGTGGAGAGTATTCCATCACACTCCTGACTTGTGCCTTGTAGATGATGGAAAAGCTTTGGGGAGTCAGGAGGTGAGTCACTCGTCGCAGAATACCCAGCCTCTGACCTGCTCTTGAAGCCACAGTATTTATATGGCTGGTCCAATTAAGTTTCTGTTCAATGGTGACCCCCAGGATGTTGATGGTGGGGGATTCGGCGATGGTAATACTGTTGAATGTCAAGGGGAGGTTGTTAGACTCTCTGTTGTTGGAGATGGTCATTGCCTGGCACTTGTCTGGCGCGAATGTTACTTGCCACTTATCAGCCCAAGCCTGGATGTTGTCCAGGTCTTGCTGCATGCGGGCACGGACTGCTTCATTATCTGAGGGGTTGCGAATGGAACTGAACACTGTGCAATCATCAACAAACATCCCCACATCTGACCTTATGATGGAGGGAAGGTCATTGATGAAGCAGCTGAAGATGGTTGGGCCAAGGACACTGCCCTGAGGAACTCCTGCAGCAATGTCCTGGGGCTGAGAGGATTGGCCTCCAACAACCACTACCATCTTCCTTTGTGTTAGGTATGACTCCAGCCACTGGAGAGTTTTCCCCCTGAGTCCCATTGACTTCAATTTTACTAGGGCTCCTTGGTGCCACACTCGGTCAAATGCTGCTTTGATGTCAACAGCAGTCACTCTCACCTCACCTCTGGAATTCAGCTCTTTTGTCCATGTTTGAACCAAGGCTGTAATGAGGTCTGGAGCCGAGTGGTCCTGGTGGAACTCAAACTGAGCATCGGTGAGCAGGTTATTGGTGAGTAAGTGCCGCTTGATAGCACTGTTGACGACACCTTCCATCACTTTGCTGATGATTGAGAGTGGACTGATGGGGTGGTAATTGGCCGGGTTGGATTTGTCCTGCTTTTTGTAGACAGGACATACCTGGGCAATTTTCCACATTGTCGGGTAGATGCCAGTGTTGCAGCTGTACTGGAACAGCTTGACTAGAGGTGCGGCTAGTTCTGGAGCACAAGTCTTCAGCACTACAGCTGGGATGTTGTCAGGGCCCATAGCCTTTGCTGTATCCAGTGCACTCAGCCATTTCTTGATATCACGTGGAGTGAATCAAATTGGCTGAAGACTGGCTTCTGTGATGGTGGGGATATCGGGAGGAGGCCGAGATGGATCATCCACTCGGCACTTCTGGCTGAAGGTGGTTGCAAACACTTCAGCCTTGTCTTTTGCACTCACGTGCTGGACTCCGCCATCATTGAGGATGGGGACGTTCACACAGCCTCCTCCTCCCGTTAGTTGTTTAATTGTCCACCACCATTCATGACTGGATGTGGAAGGATTGCAAAGCTTTGATCTGATCCAATGGTTGTGGAATTGCTTAGCTCTGTCTATAGCACATTGCTTCCGCTGTTTAGCATGCATGTAGTCCTGTGTCGTAGCTACATCAGGTTGGAACCTCATTTTTAGGTATGCCTCGTGCTCTTGGCATGCTCTTCTACACTCCTCATTGAACCAGGGTTGATCCCCTGGCTTGTTGGTAATGGTAGAGTGAGGAATATGCCGGGTCATGAGGTTACAGATTGTGCTGGAATACAATTCTGCAGCTGCTGTTGATGGCCCACAGCGCCTCATGGATGCCCAATTTTGAGCTGCCAGATCTGTTCTGAATCTATCCCATTTAGCATGGTGGTAGTGCCACACAACACGATGGATGGTTTTCTCAATGTGAAGACGGGACTTCATCTCCACGAGGACTGTGCGGTGGTCACTCCTACCAATACTGTCATGGACAGATGCATCTGTGACAGGGAGATTGGTGAGGACAAGGTCAAGTAGGTTTTCCCCTCGTGTTGGTTCTCTCACCACCTGCCCCAGTCTGGTAGCTATGCCCTCAGGGCTCGGCCAGCTCTGTCAGTAATGGTGCGACTGAGCCACTCTTAGTGATGGACATTGAAGTCCCCCACCCAGAATACATTCTGTGTCCTTGCTACCTTCAGTGCTTCCTCCAAGTGTTGCTGAGGGAGGGCGGTAGGGTACAGATCAGCCATGATCTCATTGAATGGCGGGACAGGCTCGAGGGGCTGAATGGCCTGTTCCTATGTTCTGTGGAGATAGCTTTTTGCCCACAGCTTGCTAAGAACTCTGGGCTGATGATGTCACAGAGGACTGGCAGCTCCTGTGGGAAAAGAAGCCACTCTCGGAAGATGAAGGAAAACCCGTGACATAATGGAGTCAGGTTCTATAAAGTCAACCAGAATCCTTGGAGACTTTGTTTACCTACATGTTTTTGCAGATGGCATGGCAACCGAGCTGAAAAGATTAAAGTGAAAGCAACCTCTCTTCTCAGGTGGACCAGCAATGGCAAGGAGCGGGGGTGGTGGGGGGGGGGGGAGTGTTTTAAATATCAAAAGAATAGGATTTGCTTTGAACCAGTGGTTTATCCCCTGAGGTTGTTTGAGGCTTCGGCTTTTCAGTTCCAATATCTATGTGATAGATGAGAATCTAGTTAGACTGTCAGCTCCTCACTGGAGGAGATACTGCAGCACTTCATTTGATCCCCTGACGATTCATTTATTTAGGCCTTCCAGTAGGGAACTGTTTCAAGACATGCATGGTTTCTGTCATGTCACATCTGCGACAACAGGACTTGTCCATTTCTAATGATGAAGATCATTACGTTAGAAAGCTTATGAAACTCCAGAGTGCAGATTCCTGACATCTTGGGAGTGAAAAAAAGATAAACTTTTAAGGACAAGAAAATTCCTTCTGAAGCTTTTGTGAGACACGATTCTACTTTTGCAAAAATAGAGGTCCCTTGTGGCTTCCTTCACTTCCAAGTGCGGTGTACTGAGCTACACAGCTCAGGAAGGTCCCACATTGATCCCAGTCTGTGTGGGTTTGGCTGATCTCACCACTGGTCCAAACTAGTCAAAGGCAAATTTCCAACGAATATCAGGAAGTCCTTCACACATAGGCTCGCCAACACTCCAGGATTGCCCCAGGGTCTCCAAGAATTAATGACTAATCTCCAGGACACCGCTGTGAGCAACACCAAGGAGAAAAATCATAGGGGGCATTAAAAAATTGTGTTTTAAAACAAAAAGGTGGGAGGCTGGCCAGGAGAGCATTGGAATAGTCAAGTCTGGAGACACTGGGGTTTATGCTTACCGCCTAGAAGGACAAGGGCAGCAGGCACATGGGAACAACACCACCTGCACGTTCCCCTCCAAGTCACACACCATCCCGACTTGGAAATATATCGCGTTCCTTCATCGTTGCTGGGTCAAAATCCTGGAACTCCCTTCCCAATAGCACTGTGGGAGAACCTTCACCACACGGACTGCAACGGTTCAAGAAGGCGGCTCACCACCACCTTCTCAAGGGCAATTAGGGATGGGCAATAAATGCTGGTCTTGCCAGCGACGCCCACAACTCATGAACGAATAAAAAAGAATTACAGATTTATTAGGCGGAACGATAGACAACACACAAGATGATGCTTAGGCTGTGGGAGACCTCACGGTACAATTGCTGAGCTCAGTAGCTCACCAGTAAGAAGACAATGTACAGGTGACCATTTACAATAGGAAGATGGCGGTGTGGGCTGTGTGGGTGGTGTGACAAAAAAAATTAACCTTATTGTGCAATTAAGAGAAATAGGCTTCCAAGAGAACCATTTTTGACTTTTGGAAACCAAGCACTAGATGTTGAATAAATTGTTAGGTTAAGTGTCAGCTTAGCTCAGCACGCTCATCTCTGGGCCAGAAAGTTGTGGGTTTGAGTTTCTAATCAACAGTGACACGGACTACAGAACCGAGGAAGTTCTCAAGAACATAAAAAAAGGAACCATTCCTCACCTCGAGTCTGCTCTGCCATTCAATAAGATCATGGCTGATCTTCTACCTCAAATCCAGTTTCCCACCCTCTCCCCATATCCCTTGATTTCCTTAATGTTCAAATATCCATTGATCTCAGTCTTGAATCTACTCAACAACTGAACATCCACAGCCCTCTGGGGTAGAGAATTACAAAGATTCATAACCCTCTGAGTGAAGAAATTTTTCCTCATCTTGGTCCCAAATGGCTGACCCCTTATCTTGAGACTATGACCCCTAGTTCTAGACTCTCAAGCCAGGGGGAACAGCCACTCAGCAGCTCCCCTGTCAAACCCTCTAAGAATTTTATATGTTTCAATGAGATCACCTCTCATTCTTCTAATCTCCAGAGAAGATAGGTCCCTTCTACTCAATCTCTCCTCATAGGACAACCCTCTCATCCCAGGAATCAATCTAGTGAACCTTCATTGCACCGCCTCTAAGGCAAATATATCTTTCCTTAGTTAAGGAGACCAAAACTGTACACAGTACTCCAGGTGTGGTCTTACCAGAGCCCTGTATAATTCCAGCAAGACCTCATTACTCTTATATTCCAACCCCCTTGCAATAAAGGCTTAAATACCATTTGCCTTCCTAATTGCTAGCTGTGCCTGCATGTTAACTTTCTGTGTTTTGTGTACAAGGACACCCAAATCCCTCTAACTACCAACATTTCTTAGTCTCTCACCTTTTAAAAAATATTCTGCTTTTCTCTTCTTCCTACCAAAGTGGATAATTTCACATTTCCCCACATTATACTCCATCTGCCACCTTCTCGCCCACTCACTTAACCTGTCTACATCCCTTTGCAGCCTCCTTGCATCCTCCTCACAGCTAACTTTCCCACCTAGCTTTGTATCGTCAGCAAACTTGGATACATTATACCCAGTCCCCTCATCCAAGCCATAGATGCCTGCGTTTCTGCTTGCATCGTCAGAGGTGCTGCCCTTCAGATGAGAACGGCCACATGGATGAGACTCCATCGAGGAATGCAGGCACCTACCGAACTGCGCCCCAGCACAAGTCAAGCGAGAGAATCTGAACTAAGAGTTGGCGACAAAAATGGCTGCTTGCATTAATATGGTGTCAACAAACCATGGAAAATAGTTTCCAAGCTAATCATCACATTTCATTTGTGCCAGACATTAGTCATTAATTTTGTGGCATTATATCAACACCAGATGTCAGAAAATCCATAAATAGTCAATAATCTCGCAGAAAAACTGACACTATAACCTCAGAGAGAATGATAAAAATGTTACGCGGGCTTCATATATAGATAGATGTAGATACGCATGCATAAATATATATTATGTATGTGCTGGTACATTTATACCACTCTGCCCACAGTCAGTTGAGGAATTTAGGGTTTTTTTAAATACAAGATGGCGGCAGGATTCAGAGAGAGATACTTCAGAAACTCGATCCACCAAGCCAGAGCTTGTAACTACACCGTGACAGTCGGTATGAATGGGAAATGTTGACATTGCAATGTGCAATGGTAAAAGCTGTGAGCAATTTCAATGGGTGGTGTGTGTCGGGCAGGGGATGGGCGGAGTGAGTGGGACGCCTGCCAAACTCACCAGCAGGAGGTCCGAGCCATATTGACCATTGGGCCTCATTTAAATTTGACAGGTCAACTGCCCGTGCCTTTCCAGTGCTGATTGACAGCTCGCCGATCGAAGAGGGCGGGATATCCATTGCCCTTCCCATGGTGCTGAGTCGGGACTTCCGATTTAAAGGGGAAGGACAGATCGATGGGGGGGCGGGGATGAAGAGACCCCATGATTCTTTTCGTACTGTTTACAGTTTCAGCAAACAGCAGAAACCGCCCCCCCCATTTTCCTGTTGCCTCTGGGACCTGGGTTTGTGACCACTGGGAGTCACAGGATGAAAGTCGAGTCTCTCCGCTGGCAGTGAGGGTCCAAGGTGAGATGAGTTTGGGTTGACTTTAAACAATTCTTTAAGAAAGGACATAATTGCTTTAGAGGCGGTTCAGAGAAGGTTCACTCGACTGATTCCTGGGATGAGGGGGTTATCTTATGAGGAAAGGTTGGACAAGTTGGGCCTGTATACACTGGAGTTTAGAAGAATGAGAGGTGATCTTATTGAAACATATAAGATCCTGAGGGGACTAGAAGGGGTAGATGCTGAGCAGACGTTTTCCTTTGTGGGAGAGACTAGAACTAGGGACCACAGTTTAAAAATAAGGTGTCTCCCATTTAAGACAGAGATGAGGAGAAATTTTTTCTCTCAGAGGGTTGTGAGTCTGTGGAACTCCCTTCCCCAGAGAGCGGTGGAGGCAGGGTCATTGAATATTTTTAAGGCTGAGTTAGATAGATTCCTGATTAACAAGGGAGTCAAAGGTTATAGTAGGTAGACGGGAAAGTAGGGTTGAGGTCACAATCAGATCAGCCATGATCTTATCAAATGGCAGAGCAGGCTCGAGGGGCCGAATGGCATACTCCTGTTCTTAATTCGTATGTTCGTATGTTAGTATGTAATTCTATCTGGCATAAAGTTGAACGGGCCTGCTTGTGCAGGCTGGTCACAAAATGGCCAAGGTTGAAAGTGAGAATATTGAACTGTAGAAGCAGGCATCATGCTTCTAAGTCTGGGGTTAAGGAGGATTGTTTGGACAGTGTAGAGGATGCTAAGGTTGGGGTTAAGGAGGATTGTTTGGACAGTGTAGAGGATGCTAAGGTTGGGGTTAAGGAGGATTGTTTGGACAGTGTAGAGGATGCTAAGGTTGGAGTTAAGGAGGATTGTTTAGACAGTGTAGACGATGCTGAGGTTGGGGTTAAGGAGGATTGTTTGGACAGTGTAGCAGAAGCTTTACCCTTCATTCAATCTATACCTAACCCAGTTGGCATTAGATGCTGATATTGAGTGCAAAACAAATGGATAATGGCAGGGAATTTCCTCAGAATTGCTCCAGCTCCATTGCCTTAACTTCACTGGAAGTGCAGCAGAAACCCACCTTTATCTGCAGGTATTTGCTGCTCTTCCGGCAGAGGAGCGGGAGCAGGTGCGGGGAAATTCCTGGACATTTGCCAGCAATGGGAGGCCTAAGTTCTGGAATTCCCTCCCTAAACCTCTCCGCCTCTCTACCTCTCTCTCCTCCTTTAAGACACTCCGTAAAACTGACCTCACCTGTCCTAATATCTTCTTATGTGGCTCGGTGTGAAATTTTGTTTGATAATCGCTCCTGTGAAGCGCCTTGAGACATTTTACTGTGTTAAAGGCGCTATATAAATGCGAGTTGTTCTTGCTCACTCCACATTTCCTTTAATATTCCTCTTTTTCAAACAACTATCTCATTTCCCTTCAAAAGAAGTTTTATAGACTGTTCTTCAGCAACAGTTTGTCTGCCTCAGCCTGCCTCAGTGTATAGAATTTTTTTCTAATCTCCCCTGTAACATTACTTGTGATTTTCTTAAATCCCTGCCCTCTCGTTACTGTCTCGCTGACCCGTGGAAATAATTTAACACTATTTCACAATTTTGAAGCGACCGCTTTAATTTTCACAGCTTTAATGAGGAAAAGTCCGAACCACTCAAGTCACTCTTAATAACTGTAACCCTCTCATTTTTGGTGACATCCTAGTGAATCCATGCTAAACCTTTTCCGTTGCTTTCATGTCCGTCTTATAATGGGCTGCCCAAAACTGAGCGCAATACTCTGACTGTAACCTAACTACGGTATTGAACAAGTTCAATTATACCGCCTTGCTGTTGTATTCTATCTGATTAGATACAAAACAAAGGGCGCAACCTTGAAAGTTCGAGCCAAAAGTGCGCCCAATGTCGTGCCCATTTTGCCAATGTCAAGTTACACTCAAGTATCCTCCCCATCTCACTAGAACTATTTGCCTTTGCAAAGGGACTAACACCTGCTTCAGGCAGGGTAAAGGACGCCTCTTGTTTGTCCTTACCCGATATGGCGGTCGGCACACTTCCTGCCCATCATTTTGGGGCCTTAGGAGACCACGAAAAACGGACGCTACACGGCCCAATTTCTAGGCCATTGACTTCGGTCTTCTCGCTGTTTAGCTGAAGAAAACTGCGGCTCGTCCAAGACAGGATGTTGGACAAATGGCCTGACGACACCGAGGCCATGGAGGGATTGAGGGAAACAGTTGGGAGAAGCAGTTCTGGATGTCGTCAGCCAACGTGCCGAAGCTTACCCCATGTCTGTGGATGATGAAGAGAAGGCCTTCATTTGGCAATCATCAGATAGGTAAGAGTGGAATGAAGATGAGGAGTCTCTCAGTGCAGAGACTGTGGTAGGAAAGGAGCGAGGATATCTTGTGGAGAAACTCTGAGTGGGGCTTGTGAGTGACAGGCAACAGGGATTTTAAAGGAGCAGTCAGAGGGGTGGAACAAGGTGAGGTGTTCAAAGAAGGTGAAGGTGCCGGAGGAGTAGGGGGAGAGGCCAAGGTGTGACTTGGTGATAAGGGTAGCCATGGCGGTTTGGGCAGGGCAGGTGGTAAAAAGTACGGGCAGAGAGGCTGTGGTAAGGCTGTCCTCACCCATGAGTAAAGGTTCAGTCAAAGCTAGATGTCCACAATAAGGAAATCCAGAGAAGGACAGTGTCAGAGAAAGGTCCTTTTACCCCTATGCTTTGATTTTCGCCCTCACCCATCTATGTCGCTACACTCCTCTTAATTCCAGTAACGGAGGCAAACACCGAGGATTCATTTAAAAAAACATTCGGATACTGTGACAGGGGCAACTTTAGAGTCTTTCCGGATGGATGAACTAAGATAGGCCAAAGGCCTACTTAATCTTTATATATCTTCTGGTTGAGCTAAACTATCAGATTTACTCTGACCCGTAATAATAATGTGTGACCTGGGATGATGGATATAGTGGCTGTTTTTCCTGTTTAATCGCCCTTATTGTACCATAAAACTACCAAATATAGAACTTTACCTTTGTAAGGGGTATGTTGAATCCTAGCATTGAACTGAATTCACATGCCATGCCATGTACTTCTTTGTGAAGGTTTAACAATTTGTTTAATGGCCGTCAGGTGAGATTTAGGACTGAGATGAGGAGGAATTTCTTCACTCAGAGGGTTGTGAATCTTTGGAATTCTCTACCCCAGAGGGCAGGGGATGCTCAGTCTTGAGTACATTCAAAACTGAGATTGATGGATATTTGGAGACGAAAGGAATCAAGGCGGGATAGGGCGGGAAAGTGGAGTTGAGGTCGAAGATCAGCCATGATCTTGTTGAATGGCGGAGCAGGCTCGAGCGGCCGGATGGCCCACTCCTGCTCCTATTTCTTATGTTCTTATGTTACTACTATTATCAGTCTCCTTTCAAACCCTTCCCCTCACACACATGTAAACACACACACACACACACACACACACACACAGAGCAAACAAACTTCTGAATTATCATTGAGACGTTGGCATCTCCTTGGTGGCAGTGCCAGCCAGAGCACAGGAAGGCCTTGCCTGCTGCCTTTATGGGACAAACCCAGGTGTTTTGCCTGGGGCTAGTGCTATTAGCAGCGGCTGTGTTTAGCAGCAAATTGCCGAGAGACCACAGAGGAGAAAGAGAGTCGCTTCAAAAAATAAAAGAAAAGGCAGATTTCCGATTTAATGGGGAGATAATAGGAACATTTGGCGTATCATCACCTTAAGTCATGGTGGGCGGATTTACACTTCTGGGCGGCCGACTATGTATAGAGAGATGATAAAATATAAAATATTCTGCAGGACAGGGTGGACCTTGTGGGACTGTGGGCCAGTTATTTGTGGAGGGTAACTGGCCAAGGTTGAATAATGGAGGTGTGTTAATGGATAAATATTCTGGACTATTCGCTACCTTTGAGGATCAGTGAAACTTTCCCTCAGGGGGTTAACCAGGTGGAGTCCAGACTACTTTAGGGTAGGTCATACACGGTCAGTGGAAAGAGCGAAACGGCTCTTCCACCGTGCTGTGTCTCACTCTGCATCATCCATCTAATATTAAACAGGGGCTTAATTATATATCACCAGATGATTAGAACATCAATTAGGACAATTATTAAGAGGCAGAACTCATTTGAATAAATAGCACAGATAAAGTCCATATTTTGGCCATCAAAAATGAGCTGTTTAAGGGTTCACTGAAGCTGACTTATCACACTTTTGCATAATTTGTCTACACAATTGTTTATACGACAACAAAACCTCATTGTCCCTTTGGCATTATGTAATACCTGATTAAGTCATTTTTCAGTACAGAAATAATAATCCCATTAATCGCATTGTTGGATGTATATATTGAAATGGAGTACTAACAAGACGAATTTGAGTTTTCACATTGACCAGCCTTTTTTTTCCCCCTGGTAATTAATTGGCACCAGTCCAGACATCTACAAGCATAAATTTCAAAATTGAGAACCCTGAGGAAAAAGACTGTAACGTGTTGTAAAAAAAGGAAGTTAAAGCAGGACCAGGGAAGGCGTTTTTCTCATGGGGTGAGGGAGGGGATGCCTCAGGGATGGGAGAGAGAGAGAAATATTTCTCCCTCAATTTTATAATGAATTTTCTTTGTGCTTTGTTTCAGTTTTTGTTACCAGTTTCTCCTCTTTTTCTCCCTTGCTGTAGATTCTTCCGCCGAGAGTTTGGTTCCATGGCCACAATCTGGTAGCTCACTCAAAGTGGTTATTCTTCATGTGTGAGCCTAAACGCTTGAGCGTTGCTGGGCCAATCCATCGTGGTGGGCATGACAGCCAAGCCCAATCCTGCCCTCTCCCGAGGTCCACGCGCATGCCCTCTCCGTCAGGCATTACTGAATAGTGAACAGAAGCAGGAGCTAAGGCCAGTTTTGCTCTCCATTGCCCAGAGGCACTGAAGCCAATTGCAATTTCCCCCTGTTGCTATCCTGACTGAGATCAGCTAAATCAGACTGGGAATCAAGCCGAGGACCTTCTGGACTTAACAGCACATTTGCATCTTGTCTTTACCAATTGAGCCATTAGGAGAGCTTAAGTCATTGTTTCGAGGGTAATCCCCTCCTTGAGGCAAAGTAGATTGCAGGCAGGGGTAATAAATGGCTTATTCTACCAAGGAAGATAGAACTAACATAAATTTGTATATTTTTTAATTTGTTCATGGGATGTGGGCGTCGCTGGCGAGGCCGGCATTTATTGCCCATCCCTAATTGCCCTTGAGAAGGTGGTGGTGAGCCGCCTTCTTGAACCGCTGCAGTCCGTGTGCTGAAGGTTCTCCCACAGTGCTGTTAGGAAGGGAGTTCCAGGATTTTGACCCAGCGACGATGAAGGAACGGCGATATATTTCCAAGTCGGGATGGTGTGTGACTTGGAGGGGAACGTGCAGGTGGTGTTGTTCCCATGTACCTGCTGCTCTTGTCCTTCTAGGTGGTAGAGGTCGCGGGTTTGGGAGGTGCTGTCGAAGAAGCCTTGGCGAGTTGCTGCGGTGCATCCTGTGGATGGTACACACTGCAGCCACAGTGCGCCGGTGGTGAAGGGAGTGAATGTTTAGGGTTGTGGATGGGATGCTAATCAAGTGGGCTGCTTTGTCCTGGATGGTGTTGAGCTTCTTGAGTGTTGTTGGAGCTGCACTCATCCAGGCAAGTGGAGAGTATTCCATCACACTCCTGACTTGTGCCTTGTAGATGGTGGAAAGGCTTTGAGGAGTAAGGAGGTGAGTCACTCGTCGCAGAATACCCAGCCTCTGGCCTGCTCTTTTAGCCACAGTATTCATATGGCTGGTCCAGTTAAGTTTCTGTTCAATGGTGACCCCTAGGATGTTGATGGTGGGGGATTCGGCGATGGTAATGGCGTTGAATGTCAAGGGGAGGTGGTTAGACATTCTCTTGTTGGAGATGGTCATTGCCTGGCACTTGTCTGGCACGAATGTTACTTGCCACTTATGAGCCCAAGCCTGGGTGTTGTCCAGGTCTTGCTGCATGCGGGCACAGGCTGCTTCATTATTTGAGGGGTTGCGAATGGAGCTGAACACTGTGCAATCATCAGCGAACATCCCCATTTCTGACCTTATGATGGAGGGAAGGTCATTGATGAAGCAGCTGAAGATGGTTGGGCCTAGGACACTTTCATGTCCTCTGGATGTCCCAAAGTGTTTCAGAGACAGTGAAGTACTTTCAAAGTGTAGTCACTGTTGTAATGTGAGCAAAACACAGCAAACCCAAATTGCGGACGGCAAGGTCCCATAATGAGAAAAATTATCAGGTAATCAGATTGAGGGATAAATGTTGGCCAAGACACTGGAAGAACTCTCCTGTTCTTCTTTGAATGGTGCTATGGGATCTTTTACATAGAATTACATAGAAATTATAACAGGGAAACAAGCTGTTTGGCCCTACAAGTCATGTTATTTATGCTCCACACAAGCAGTAGTCCATGTGTCTGCCCACTCCATATATCCCTCTTTCTTTCAACCACCTATCTAACTTTTTCTTAAAAGTTGACATAGTCTCTTCAACCACTATTCCGCAGCCTCGTTACACTTTGCATGAAAAAGTTTAGCCTGCTCTCTTTCCTAAATCTCTTACATTTAATCTTATATTTTTGTTCATCGGGAGCAGGGAGATGGGGCCTTGGTTTCATATCTCATCCGAAAGACGGCACTTCTGACAATGGGACACTCCTTCAATACTGCACTGGATAATGTGCTCAAATGTCTGAAGAGGGGCTTGAACCATGACCATCTGACTCAGAGGCGAGTGAACTAACACTAAGCCTAGATAAATAAAATCTAATCCAATCTTATTTTTACGTAGCAAAAGCAAAATTTAACACAGTTGACTTCACTGCTTAATTATAAGTATATGACATCATTTTTATAATGCAATTTCAATATTATTTTATTCAGATTCTATGATAGGAATCTCCATAGGGAGGAAAAAGGCACAACAGCCATAATGGCCCAGAAGAGATCCTTTCAATCCCATCCAAATGGCCAGCGAATAACTTCCATGGAGTTCCAACTGGCAAAATCCCTTGTACTGCAAGAAGGAAGACAGCACAGGGGATACATACAGCACATATTAATCTGTTGGCCACATTAGTTCCCCAGCGGCAAAATCAACAGATTAATTACAGAGCCAGCCTGTTTCATTGGAAGGATTAGGCACTTTGACTTTCCAGTACGAAAATGGTCAGTTCTAATGGATGTTCTGAGATGGTTTCCTTCCTCCACCGTTATCTCTCTTTCTCTGTAGCTTTATTAGGCATAAGAATCAGATTAATTTGATTAAAACAACTTTTATTCGCCACCAAAGTGATTTCATCAAGTCGATCGGACTACAAAAATTGAGCTGCAAGTCGACCTTTTCTCAATAAACCAAAAGGCACCGATATTAAACAATCAGCCTTACAATTCTTTCCATTTTCCCCACATGTTCAGAGCTACAAAATATAATGTTCTGAACAAAATTAATACAAATTACAGCACCTTTCAGAAAGAGCGAATAATCTATGGCCTTATTTATAAGAATAAAAGCAGCAGGCTGATTCATAGAATCATAGAAATTTACAGCACAGAAGGAGGCCATTGGACCACCGTGTCTGTGCCGGCCGAGAAAGAGCTATCCAGCCCAATCCCATTTTTCAGCTCTTGGTCTGTAGCCTTGCAGGTTACAGCACTTCAAGTGCATATCCAAGTACTTTTTAAATGCGATGAGAGTTTCTGCCTCTGCCACCCTTTCAGGCAATGAGTTCCAGACCCCCATCACCCTCTGGGTAAAAAAAAATCTCCTTAACTCCCCTCTAATCCTTCTACCAATTACTTTAAAACTATGCCCCCTGGTTATTAACCTTTCTGTGAAGGGAAATAGGTCCTTCCTATCCACTCTGTCTAGGCCCCTCATAATTTTATACACCTCAATTAAATCTCCCCTCAGCCTCCTCTGTTCCAAAGAAAACAACCCCAGCCTATCCAATCTTTCCTCATAGCTAAAATTCTCCAGTCCTGGCAACATCCTCGTAAATCTCCTCTATACCCTCTCTAGTGCAATCACATCTTTCCTGTAATATGGTGACCAGAACTTTATGCAGTACTCAAGCTATGGCCCAACTAGTGTTTTATACAGTTCTAGCAAAACCTCCCTGCTCTTATATTCTATGCCTCAGCTAATAAAAGAAAGTATCTTGCATTCCTTCTTAACCACCTTATCTACCTGTCCTGCTACCTTCAGGGATCTGTGGACATGCACTCCATGGTCCCTCTGATACTCTACACTTCTCAGTATCCTACCATTTATTGTGTATTCCCTTGCCTTGTTTGCCCTCCCCAAATGCATTACCTCGCACTTCTCTGGATTGAATTCCATTTGCCACTTTTCTGCCCACCTGACCAGTCCATTGATATCTTCCTGCAGTCTACAGCTTTCCTCCTCACTATCAACCATACGGCCAACTTTTGTATCAACTGCAAACTTCTTAATCGTGCCCCCTATATTTAAGTCTAAATCAATGATATATACCACAAAAAGCAAGGGACCCAATATTGAGCCCTGCGGAACCCCACTGTAAGCAGCCTTCCAGTCACAAAAACACCCGTCGACCATTACCCTTTGCTTCCTGCCACTGAGCCAGTTTTGGACCCAACTTGCCACTTTACCTTGGATCCCATGGGCTTTTACTTTTCTGACCAGTCTTCCATGTGGGACCTTGTCAAAAACCTTGCTAAAATCTGAGTAGACTACATCAAACGTACTACTTCGTCGACCCTCCTTGTTACCTCCCGAAAAATTCAATCAAGTTAGTCAACATGACCCTTCCTTAACAAATCCATGCTGACTGTCCTTGATTAATGCGTACCTTTCTAAATGACGATAAATACTGTCCCTCAGAATTTTTCCAATAATTTGCCCACCATCGAGATGAAGCTGACTGGCCTGTAATTACTCGGTCTATCCCGTTCTCCCTTTTTAAACAACGGTACAACGTTAGCAGTTCTCCAATCCTCCGGCACCACGCCTGTATCCAGGGAGGATTGGAAAATGATGGTCAGAGCCTCCGTTATTTCCTCTATTGCTTCTCTTAACGGCCTGGGATACATTTCATTCGGGCCTGGCGATTTATCTACTTTTAAAGATGCTAAACCCTTTAATATTTCCTCTCTCACTATATTTATCCCATCCAATATTTCATACTCCTCCTCCTTAACTACGATCTCTGCATTGTCCCCCTGGTTTGTGAAGACAGATGCAAAGTATTCATTAAGAACCACACCCACATCTTCCGCCTCCACACATAGGTTACCTTTTTGGTCTCTAATAGGCCCTACTCTTTCCTCAGTCATCCTCTTGCTCTTTATGTATTTATAAAACATCTTTTTGGGTTTTCCTTAATTTTACTTGCCAAGATTTTTTCATGCCCTCTCTTTGCTTTCCTAATTTCCTTTTTAATTTCACCCCTGCACTTTCAATATTCCTCTAGGCTTTTTGTAGTATTGAGCTCTCGGTATCTGACATAAACTTTCCTGTTTTGCCTTATCCTACCCTGTACTGTTGACCGGATGTCACCGGTTATGGTTATTGGCTTAGTACAAAGAGGAGAAGAGTCAATTTTCTCTTAACTCTCAATTCACTTTATTCACGTCGTTCGATCATATACATATAGCTTATACGTCTGGTTAGATATAGACATGCAGTTTGCACCAGGTTATACAGTTTTATACCCAAACTTGGATCTAAACGCACACCCCTTAGGTTTATCTGACACTCCCTGAGTGGTCACAGAATATAAAGGCTAATACCCGAAAAGGAGAGCTGACGCTGGCCAGGAGTTCCGTTCTCTCTCTCTTTCAACGTCTTCTCTACGTCCCTGATGTAGGTTCTTCCACTTCCACGATGGTTGGTCTCTGGAGTCTTCACTGGCTCCACGCCCGAGATTCTTCCTTCTTATTCCGAATCTTATCTCTTCAAGCTGTGCTCTCTCTCCCATTGGTTTAGGCTTGCTCGCCTAGTCCGTGTCTTCTCCTCATTGGCTCTGTCCCAAGGACTTAGTTAGCATTACCTCATTACTCCTTTTCTAAATAAGGACTTGTGTCTTATCACATCTCCTTTGTCTTTCACGAAACTTAGCTAATTCAAACCGGTTCCAGCCAGCTCAGGCCAGCGACTGAACTCAGGTTACTTCAGTTCAAAAGTTGCTTTTGCCTGTGTGTCAGCAGTTCGGAATAAACTCAGTAGTTTCTGCAACCCCTGGCCAACAGTATGCTCCTTGACATCCAGGGGGCTCTAGATTTGGGAGTCCCACCCTTTTTCTTTGCAGGAACATACTGGCTCTGAACCCTCACTATCTCCTCTTTGAATTTCTCCCACTGCTCTGGCCTTCAAGTGGCTGTTTCCAGTCCACTTTTGCTAAATCACATCTCAGCTTAGTAAAATTGGTCTAATTTCAGTAAGTTAGAAGGTTGTTTTTATACTGAAACCCAAAATGCAAGAAGATATTAAACTAACAGGCACCTTTTTCCCATCAACAGGATTTGATGGGAGTAACAATTTATTTAAGACTAGGATTTTCAACTTCAACACTTGCTAGTACATGATGTTCCCTCCATTGTTTCCCTTGTCTGGAGGGTCTAGAACTAGGGGGCATAGTCTCAAAATAAGGGGTCGGCCATTTAAGACTGAGATGAGGAGGAATTTCTTCCCTCAGAGGGTTGTGAATCTTTGGAATTCTCTACCTCGGAGGGCTGTGGATGCTGAGCTGTTGAGTATATTCAAGGCTGAAATAAATAGATATTTGGGGCCGAGGGAATCAAGGGATATGGGGATCGGGCGGGAAAGTGGAGTTGAGGTCGAAGATCAGCCATGATCTTAATGAATGGTGGAGCAGGCGCGAGGGGCTGTATGGCCTACTCCTGCTCCTATCAGTTATGTTCTTATTAAAGTGAATCAGTGAAACATCACGGGTTAGCAAGTGCAGAAACAGAATTCCCCATACGCCATGTGTAAAAGCTGGGCTTTTTAATATCCTCTTTTATGGAATAATGGTACAGGATTTCCCAACTTTAAGTTCAACCTTTCTCTTTCTTTTCTTTCTCAGATGCACAAATCAACGAGATTCAACTGCCCCCAACTACTCAGACAGGTTACAAGATAAACAAGCGATGCAGAGTTTCAATTGTCAGACCTGATCAGGTAACTGCACCCAGCTCTGTTGAATGATGCACTGTAACCCAACCAAGTCACTGTGTACCTGATATCATGTAGGACATCAGTACTCCACACAGATCGGTGGACTTGGTGAGGAAGGAAGAAAGAAAGACTTGCATTCATTATAGTGCCTTTCACGACGTCCCAAAATTGCTTTACAGCCAATGAAGTACTTTTGAAGTGTAGTCACTGTTGTAATGTAGGAAACGTGGCAGCCAATGTGCGCACAGCAAGATCCCACAAACAACAATGTGATAATGACCAGATAATCTGTTTTAGTGATGTTGGTTGAGGGTTAAATATTGGCCAGGACATTGCTGCGAAATAATGCCTTGAGATCTTTCTCGTCCACCAGAGAGGGCAGTTGGAGCTTCTCATCTGAAGATCGGCACCTCCGACAGTGCGACACCTCCGACAGTGCAGCACTCCCTCAGTACTGCACTGGATTGTCAGCCTAGATTTTGTGCTCAAGTCTCTGGAGTGGGACCGTGACCTCACGACTTTCTGACTCAGAGGCAAGAGTGCTGCCAATTGAGCCACGGCTGACACTGTGATGCTGGTCAAGGGATAAATATTGGCCAGGACACCGGGGAGAACTTCCCCTGCTCTTCTAGGCAGGCCTCCAGCTTAACCAACACTGAAGTGACTTGGCCAGGCTATCAGCCTCCTCCTAGATTAATACTGGAAAAGCATCACAACACATAGCCAGGCATTGATGATCTTGCCAGAGATATAAGAGCTGCTGCAATGTTACCCAGGGTTCTACATCAATCCAATGAAGCACAAGGGACAAAAGCAGTGAAGCTTCACACATTGTTTCCACTTGCCTGTGGAATTTTTTCCCAAACAGGGCCATGGCCTGCAACTCTAACCATTGCAGGCATAAACTTTAATGCAGAGTTAGCCATCCACTGCTGGCCCAGGGTTACTGGAACGAGCAGTAGGCTGTGGGAGATCTATCGCGTGCGCTATGATTTCTTCAAGTCTTTGTGTGTCTCCAGCAACCGCCAGGGTCAAATTCAAGCTGGAACGACCTATTACGGTTGTCATTGGCTGCATGTACCCAGTTGCTATGCCACCCAGCGTTCAAAAACAAAACCAGGTCCTGCATAAAAACGAATTACTCAGACAACATTCTAAAGCGAAGATTGCGCTCGAGTTGGTTTACGAAATCTCACACTTGGCACACCCATTTGGTCCGAATATCAGGAATTCAGGCAAGTGCTCTCTATAATTTTCCATCCATCTATGGATGTAAAATTTCGGGAAGCAGAATGGCACCCAAATCTCCTGTATGCGCTTCTGCACTGGGAGCACAATTTCATAAAATTATCCCTATTTTTCCCTCTTTTTTTTTTACATAGAATTTACACCACAGAAACAGGCCATTCGGCCCAACTACTCCGTGCTGGTGTTTATGCTCCACACGAGTCTCCTCCCACCTTACTTCATCTAGCCTTATCAGCATATCCTTCTATTCCTTTAGTGACCTGCCGGTCGCTTACCATTTTAATTCCCCGTCCCACTCCCACTCTGACCTCTCTGTCCTCGGCCTCACTGTTCCAATGAAGCTCAACATAAGCTCGAGGAACAGCACCTCATCTTTCGATTAGGCATTTTACAACCTTCCGGACTCAACACTGATTTCAATAACTTCAGACCATAATCATTGCTGCTATTTTTTCGGTCAGCTGGTGCTGGTAATGGTTCTGCTATTGCCATTCACAGCTACTCTAGACCAATCTTTTGTTTCGTAACCTGTCCCATTACCACCCTCCTTGCCTTGCACCATTTAATCACTCTTGCCCT